>NW_027043358.1:0-139154 GCF_036013475.1 Columba livia | reverse complement strand
TTTACCCTTTCTTTGGGCTTTCTTTGGGCTTTCTTTCCCGTTTCTTTGGGCTTTCTTTCCCTTTCTTTGGGCTTTCTTTGGACTTTCTTTCCCCTTTCTTTGGGCTTTCTTTTGGCTTTCTTTCTCCTTTCTTTAGGCTTTCGTTGGGCTTTTTTGGGCTTTCTTTCCCCTTTCTTTGGGCTTTCTTTGGCTTTCTTTCCCCTTTCTTTGGACTTTCTTTGGGCTTTCTTTCCCCTTTCTTTCCCTTTCTTTGGGCTTTCTTTGGGCTATCTTCCCCTTTCTTTCCCCTTTCTTTGGGCTTTCTTTCCCCTTTCTTTGGGCTTTCTTTGGGCTTTCTTTGGGCTTTCTTTCCCCTTTCTTTGGGCTTTCTTTCCCCTTTCTTTGGGCTTTCTTTCCCTTTCATTCTGCTTTCTTTGGGCTTTCTTTCCCCTTTCTTTGGGCTTTCTTTCCCTTTCTTTGGGCTTTCTTTCCCCTTTCTTTGGCTTTCTTTCCCTTTCTTTGGGCTTTCATTCCCCTTTCTTTGGGCTTTCTTTGGCTTTCTTTGGGCTGTGTTTGGGCTCTCTTTGGGCTTTCTTTGGGCTTTCTTTCCCCTTTCTTTGGGCTTTCTTTCCCCTTTCTTTGGGCTTTCCTTGGGCTTCCTTTGGGCTTTCTTTGGGCTTTCTTTGGGATTTCTTTGGGATTTCTTTGGGCTTTCTTTCCCTTTCTTTGGGCTTTCTTTCCCCTTTCTTTTGGCTTTCTTTGCCCTTTCTTTGGGCTTTCTTTCCCCTTTCTTTGGGCTTTCTTTGGGCTTTCTTTCCCCTTTCCTTGGGCTTTCTTTGGGCTTTCTTTGAAATTTCCTTGGGCTTTCTTTCCCCTTTCTTTGGGCTTTCTTTCCCCTTTCTTGTGGCTTTCTTTGGGCTTTCTTTGGGCTTTCTTTCCCCTTTCTTTGGGCTTTCTTTCCCTTTCTTTGGCTTTCTTTCCCCTTTCTTTGGGCTTTCTTTCCCCTTTCTTTGGGCTTTCTTTGGGCTTTCTTTCCCCTTTCTTTGGGCTTTCTTTGGGCTTTCTTTGGGCTTTCTTTCCCTTTCTTTGGGCTTTCTTTCCCCTTTCTTTGGGCTTTCTTTCCCCTTTCTTTGGGCTTTCTTTCCCCTTTCTTTGGGCTTTCTTTGGGCTTTCTTTGGGCTTTCTTTCCCCTTTCTTTGGGCTTTCTTTCCCCTTTCTTTGGGCTTTCTTTCCCCTTTCTTTGGCTTTCTTTCCCTTTCTTTGGGATTCTTTCCCCTTTCTTTGGGCTTTCATTCCCCTTTCTTTGGGCTTTCTTTTGGCTTTCTTTGGGCTGTGTTTGGGCTCTCTTTGGGCTTTCTTTGGGCTTTCTTTCCCCTTTCTTTGGGCTTTCTTTCCCCTTTCTTTGGGCTTTCCTTGGGCTTCCTTTGGGCTTTCTTTGGCTTTCTTTGGGCTTTCTTTGGGATTTCTTTGGGATTTCTTTGGGCTTTCTTTCCCCTTTCTTGGGCTTTCTTTGCCCTTTCTTTGGGCTTTCTTTGCCATTTCTTTGGGCTTTCTTTGCCCTTTCTTTGGGCTTTCTTTGCCCTTTCTTAGTGCTTACTTTCCCTTTCTTTGGGCTTTCTTTGGCTTTCTCTCCCATTTCTTTGGGCTTTCTCTCCATTTCTTTGGGCTTTCTTCCCTTTTCTTTGGGCTTTCTTTCCCCTTTCTTTGGGCTTTCTTTCCCCTTCTTTGGGCTTTCTTTGGGCTTTCTTTCCCCTTTCTTTGGGCTTTCTTTCCCCTTTCTTTGGGCTTTCTTTGGGCTTTCTTTCTCCTTTATTTTCCCTTCTTTGGGCTTTCTTTCCCCTTTCTTTGGGCTTTCTTTGGGCTTTCCTTGGGCTTTCTTTCCCTTTCTTGTGGCTTTCTTTTGGCTTTCTTTGGCTTTCTTTGCCCTTTCTTTGGGCTTTCTTTGGCCTTTCTTTGGGCTTTCTTGGGCTTTCGATGGGCTTTCTCTGGCTTTCTTTGGGCTTTATTTGGGCTTTCTTTGGGCTTCTTTCCCTTTCTTTGGGCTTTCTTTGGGCTTTCTTTCCCCTTTCTTTGGCCTTTCTTTCCTCTTTCTTTGGGCTTTCTTTGGGCTTTCTTTGGCCTTTCTTTGGGCTTTCTTCGGGCTTTCTTTCCCCTTTCTTTGGGCTTTCTTTCCCCTTTCTTTGGGCTTTCTTTCCCCTTCCTTTGGGCTTTCTTTGGGCTTTCTTTGGGCTTTCTTTGGGCTTTCTTTGGGCTTTCCTTCCCCTTTCTTTGGGCTTTCTTTGGGCTTTCTTTGGGCTTTCTATGGCCTTTCTATGGCCTTTCTCTGGGCTTTCTTTGGGCTTTCTTTGGGCTTTCTTTGGGCTTCTTTCCCCTTTCTTTGGGCTTTCTTTCCCCTTTCTTTGGGCTTTCTTTGGGCTTTCTTTGGGCTGTCTTTGGGCTTTCTTTGGGCTTTCTTTGGGCTTATTCTATGGGCTTTCTCTGGGTTTCTTTGGGCTTTATTTGGGCTTTCTTTGGGCTTTCTTTCCCTTTCTTTGGCCTTTCTTTCCCTTTCTTTGGCTTTCTTTCCCCTTTCTTTGGGCTTTCTTTCCCCTTTCTTTGGGCTTTCTTTCCCCTTTCTTTGTGCTTTCTTTCCCCTTTCTTTGGGCTTTCTTTCCTCTTTCTTTGGGCTTTCTTTGGGCTTTCTTTCCACTTTCTTTGGGCTTTCTTTCCCCTTTCTTTGGGCTTTCTTTGGGCTTTCTTTCCCTTTCTTTGGGCTTTCTTTGGGCTTTCTTTCCCCTTTCTTTGGCTTTCTTTGGGTTTTCTTTCCCTTTCCTTGGGCTTTCTTTGGCTTTCTTTCCCCTTTGTTTGGGCTTTCTTTGGCCTTTCTTTGGGCTTTCTATGGGCTTTCTCTGGGCTTTCTTTGGGCTTTATTTGGCTTTCTTTGGGCTTCTTTCCCCTTTCTTTGGGCTTTTTTTGGGCTTTCTTTCCCCTTTCTTTGGGCTTTCTTTCCCCTTTCTTGTGGCTTTCTTGTGGCTTTCTTTGGGCTTTCTTTCCCCTTTCTTTGGGCTTTCTTTGGCCTTTCTTTGGGCTTTCTTTGGGCTTTCTATGGGCTTTCTCTGGCTTTCTTTGGGCTTTATTTGGGCTTTCTTTGGGCTTCTTTCCCTTTCTTGGGCTTTCTTTGGGCTTTCTTTCCCCTTTCTTTGGGCTTTCTTTGGGCTTTCTTTGGGCTTTCTTGGGCTTCCTTTGGGCTTTCTTTGGGCTTTCTTTGGGCTTTCTTTGGGCTTTCTTTCCCCTTTCTTTGGCTTTCTTTCCCCTTTCTTGGGGCTTTCTTTGGGCTTTCTTTGGGCTTTCTTTCCCCTTTCTTTGGGCTTTCTTTCCCCTTTCTTTGGGCTTTCTTTGGGCTTTCTTTGGGCTTTCTTTGGGCTTTCTTTGGGCTTTCCTTCCCTTTCTTTGGGCTTTCTTTGGGCCTTCCTTCCCCTTTCTTTGGGCTTTCTTTGGGCTTTCTTTGGGCTTTCTATGGCCTTTCTATGGCCTTTCTCTGGGCTTTCTTTGGGCTTTCTTTGGGCTTTCTTTGGGCTTCTTTCCCCTTTCTTTGGGCTTTCTTTGGCTTTCTTTCCCCTTTCTTTGGGCTTTCTTTCCCCTTTCTTTGGGGCTTTCTTTGGGCTTTCTTTGGGCTTTCTTTCCCCTTTCTTTCGGCATTCTTTGGGCTTTCTTTCCACTTTCTTTGGGCTTTCTTTGGGCTGTCTTTGGGCTTTCTTTCCCCTTTCTTTGGCTTTCTTTGGGCTTCTTTCCCCTTTCTTTGGGCTTCTTTGGGCTTTCTTGAGCTTCCTTTGGGCTTACTTTGGGCTTTCTTTGGGCTTTCTTTCGGCTTTCTTTGGGATTTCTTTCCCCTTTCTTTGGGCTTTCTTTCCCCTTTCTTTTGGCTTTCATTGGGCTTTCTTTGGGCTTTCTTTCCCCTTTCTTTGGTATTCTTTGGGCTTTCTTTCCCCTTTCTTTGGGCTTTCTTTGGGCTTTCTTTGTGCTTTCTTTCCCATTTCTTTGGCTTTCTTTTGGCTTTCTTTCCCTTTCTTTAGGCTTTCTTTGGGCTTTCTTTGGGCTTTCTTTCCCCTTTCTTTGGGCTTTCTTTCCCCTTTC
Organism: Columba livia; assembly: GCF_036013475.1. Taxonomy (NCBI): domain Eukaryota; kingdom Metazoa; phylum Chordata; class Aves; order Columbiformes; family Columbidae; genus Columba; species Columba livia. Next base: position 135,062 of record NW_027043358.1, on the reverse strand, counting down.
TTTGGACTTTCTTTGGGCTTTCTTTCCCCTTTCTTTGGGCTTTCTTTGGGCTATCTTCCCCTTTCTTTCCCCTTTCTTTGGTCTTTCTTTGGCCTTTCTTTCCCCTTTCTTTGGGCTTTCTTTGGGCTTTCTTTGGGCTTTCTTTGGGCTTTATTTCCCCTTTCTTTGGTCTTTCTTTCCCCTTTCTTTGGGCTTTCTATCCCCTTTCTTTGGGCTTTCTTTCCCCTTTCTTTGGGCGTTCTTTCCCCTTTCTTTGGGCTTTCTTTCCCCTTTCTTTGGGCTTTCTTTCCCCTTTCTTTGGGCTTTCTTTCCCATTTCTTTGGGCTTTCTTTCCCCTTTCTTTGGGATTCTTTCTCCTTTCTTTCCCCTTTCTTTGGGCTTTCTTTGGGCTTTCTTTGGGCTTTCTTTGGGCTTTCTTTCCCCTTTCTTTGGGCTTTCTTTGGCTTTCTTTGGGCTTTCCTTGGGCTTCCTTTGGGCTTTCTTTGGGCTTTCTTTGGAATTTGTTTGGGATTTCTTTGGGATTTCTTTCCCCTTTCTTTGGCTTTCTTTCCCCTTTCGTGGGGCTTTCTTTGGCCTTTCTTTGGGCTTTCTTTGGGCTTTCTATGGGCTTTCTCTGGGCTTTCTTTGGGATTTATTTGGGCTTTCTCTGGGCTTCTTTCCCCTTTCTTTGGGCTTTCTTTGTGCTTTCTTTCCCCTTTCTTTGGCCTTTCTTTCCCCTTTCTTTGGGCTTTCTTTGGGCTTTCTTTGGGCTTTCTTTGGGCTTTCTTTGGGCTTTCTTTGGGCTTTCTTTCCCCTTTCTTTCCCCTTTCTTTGGGCTTTCTTTCCCCTTTCTTTGGGCTTTCTTTGGGCTTTCTTTCTCCTTTATTTTCCCTTTCTTTGGGCTTTCTTTTCCCTTTCCTTGGGCTTTCTTTGGGCTTTCTTTGGGATTTCTTTGGGCTTTCTTTCCCCTTTCTTTGGGCTTTCTTTGGGCTTTCTTTCCCCTTTCTTTGGGCTTTCTTTCCCCTTTCTTTGGGCTTTCTTTCCCCTTTCTTTGGGCTTTCTTCCACCTTTCTTTGGGCTTTCTTTGGGATTTCTTTGGGCTTTCTTTCCCCTTTCTTTGGGCTTTCTTTCCCCGTTCTTTGGGATTTCTTTCCCCTTTCTTTGGGATTTCTTTCCCCTTTCTTTGGGCTTTCTTTCCCCTTTCTCTGGGCTTTCTTTCCCCTTTCTTTTACCTTTCTTTGGGCTTTCTTTGGGATTTCTTTGGGCTGTCTTTGGGCTTTCTTTTGGCTTTCTTTGGGATTTCCTTTGGCTTTCTTTCCCCTTTCTTTGGGTTTTCTTTGGCTTTCTTTGGGCTTTCCTTGGGCTTCCTTTGGGCTTTCTTTCCCCTTTCTTTGGGCTTTCTTTGGGCTTTCTTTGGGCTTTCTTTGGGCTTTCTTTGGGCTTTCTTTCCCCTTTCTTTTGGCTTTCTTTCCCCTTTCTTTGGGCTTTCTTTGGGCTTTCTTTCCCCTTTCTTTGGGCTTTCTTTGGGCTTTCTTAGTGCTTTCTTTGGGCTTTCTTTCCCCTTTCTTTGGGCATTCTTTGGGCTTTCTTTGGGCTTTCTTTCCCCTTTCTTTGGGCTTTCTTTGGGCTTTCTTTGAGCTTCCTTTGGGCTTACTTTGGGCTTTCTTTGGGCTTTCTTTCGGCTTTCTTTGGGCTTTCTTTCCCCTTTCTTTGGGCTTTCTTTCCCCTTTCTTTGGGCTTTCTTTCCCCTTTCTTTGGGCTTTCTTTGGGCTTTCTTTCTCATTTTTTTTCCCTTTCTTGGGGCTTTCTTTCCCCTTTCTTTGGGCTTTCTTTCCCCTTCCTTTGGGATTTCTTTCCCCTTTCTTTGGGCTTTCTTTGGGGTTTCTTTCCCCTTTCTTTGGGCTTTCTTTGGGCTTTGTTTGGGCTTTCTTTGGGCTTTCTTGGGGCTTTCTTTCCCCTTTCTTTGGGCTTTCTTTTGGCTTTCTTTCCCCTTTCTTTAGGCTTTCTTTGGGCTTTCTTTGGGCTTTCTTTCCCTTTTTTTTTTTGCTTTCTTTGGGCTTTCTTTCCCCTTTCTTTGGACTTTCTTTGGCCTTTCTTTCCCCTTTCTTTGGGCTTTCTTTGGGCTTTCTTTGGGCTATCTTCCCCTTTCTTTCGCCTTTCTTTGGGCTTTCTTTGGGCTTTCTTTCCCCTTTCTTTGGGCTTTCTTGGGCTTTCTTTGGGCTTTCTTTGGGCTTTCTTTCCCATTTCTTTGGGCTTTCTTTCCCCTTTCTTTGGGCTTTCTTTGGGCTGTCTTTGGGCTTTCTTTCCCCTTTCTTTGGCCTTTCTTTCCCCTTCCTTTGGGCTTTCTTTGGGCTTTCTTTGGGCTTTCTTTGGGCTTTCCTTCCCCTTTCTTTGGGCTTTCTTTGGGCTTTCTTTGGGCTTTCTATGGCCTTTCTATGGCCTTTCTCTGGGCTTTCTTTGGGCTTTCTTTGGGCTTTCTTTGGGCTTCTTTCCCCTTTCTTTGGGCTTTCTTTGGGCTTTCTTTCCCCTTTCTTTGGGCTTTCTTTCCCCTTTCTTTGGGCTTTCTTTCTCCTTTCTTTGGGCTTTCTTTCCCCTTTCTTTCGGCATTCTTTGGGCTTTCTTTCCACTTTCTTTGGGCTTTCTTTGGGCTGTCTTTGGGCTTTGTTTCCCCTTTCTTTGGGCTTTCTTTGGGCTTTCTTTCCCCTTTCTTTGGGCTTTCTTTGGGCTTTCTTTGAGCTTCCTTTGGGCTTACTTTCGGCTTTCTTTGGGCTTTCTTTCGGCTTTCTTTGGGCTTTCTTTCCCCTTTCTTTGGGCTTTCTTTCCCCTTTCTTTTGGCTTTCATTGGGCTTTCTTTGGGCTTTCTTTCCCCTTTCTTTGGGTATTCTTTGGGCTTTCTTTCCCCTTTCTTTGGGCTTTCTTTGTGCTTTCTTTCCCATTTCTTTGGGCTTTCTTTTGGCTTTCTTTCCCCTTTCTTTAGGCTTTCTTTGGGCTTTCTTTGGGCTTTCTTTCCCCTTTCTTTGGGCTTTCTTTCCCCTTTCTTTGGACTTTCTTTGGGCTTTCTTTCCCCTTTCTTTGGGCTTTCTTTGGGCTTTCTTTCGGCTTTCTTTGGGCTTTATTTCCCCTTTCTTTGGGCTTTCTTTCCCCTTTCTTTGGGCTTTCTATCCCCTTTCTTTGGGCTTTCTTTCCCCTTTCTTTGGGCTTTCTTTCCCCTTTCTTTGGGCTTTCTTTGGGCTTTCTTTCCCCTTTCTTTGGGCTTTCTTTCCCATTTCTTTGGGCTTTCTTTCCCCTTTCTTTGGGATTTCTTTCTCCTTTCTTTCCCCTTTCTTTGGGCTTTCTTTGGGCTTTCTTTGGGCTTTCTTTGGGCTTTCTTTGGGCTTTCCTTGGGCTTCCTTTGGGCTTTCTTTGGGCTTTCTTTGGAATTTCTTTGGGATTTCTTTGGGATTTCTTTCCCCTTTCTTTGGGCTTTCTTTCCCCTTTCGTGGGGCTTTCTTTGGCCTTTCTTTGGGCTTTCTTTGGGCTTTCTATGGGCTTTCTCTGGGCTTTCTTTGGGATTTATTTGGGCTTTCTCTGGGCTTCTTTCCCCTTTCTTTGGGCTTTCTTTGTGCTTTCTTTCCCCTTTCTTTAGCCTTTCTTTCCCCTTTCTTTGGGCTTTCTTTGGGCTTTCTTTCCCCTTTCTTTGGGCTTTCTTTGGGCTTTCTTTGGGCTTTCTTTGGGCTTTCTTTCCCCTTTCTTTGGGCTTTCTAACCCCTTTCTTTGGGCTTTCTTTGGGCTTTCTTTCTCCTTTATCTTCCCTTTCTTTGGGCTTTCTTTCCCCTTTCTTTGGGCTTTCTTTGGGCTTTCTTTGGGCTTTCTTTGTGCTTTCTTTGAGCTTTCTTTGGGATTTCTTTGGGCTTTCTTTCCCCTTTCTTTGGGCTTTCTTTGGGCTTTCTTTGGGCTTTCTTTCCCCTTTCTTTGGGCTTTCTTTCCCCTTTCTTTGGGCTTTCTTTCCCCTTTCTTTGGGCTTTCTTCCCCCTTTCTTTGGGCTTTCTTTGGGATTTCTTTGGGCTTTCTTTCCCCTTTCTTTGGGCTTTCTTTCCCCTTTCTTTGGGATTTCTTTCCCCTTTCTTTGGGCTTTCTTTCCCCTTTCTTTGGGCTTTCTTTCCCCTTTCTTTCACCTTTCTTTGGGCTTTCTTTGGGATTTCTTTGGGCTGTCTTTGGGCTTTCTTTGGGCTTTCTTTGGGATTTCCTTTGGCTTTCTTTCCCCTTTCTTTGGGTTTTCTTTGGGCTTTCTTTGGGCTTTCCTTGGGCTTCCTTTGGGCTTTCTTTCCCCTTTCTTTGGGCTTTCTTTGGGCTTTCTTTGGACTTTCTTTGGGCTTTCTTTGGGCTTTCTTTCCCCTTTCTTTTGGCTTTCTTTCCCCTTTCTTTGGGCTTTCTTTGGGCTTTCTTTCCCCTTTCTTTGGGCTTTCTTTGGGCTTTCTTTGTGCTTTCTTTGGGCTTTCTTTCCCCTTTCTTTGGGCATTGTTTGGGCTTTCTTTGGGCTTTCTTTCCCCTTTCTTTGGGCTTTCTTTGGGCTTTCTTTGAGCTTCCTTTGGGCTTACTTTGGGCTTTCTTTGGGCTTTCTTTCGGCTTTCTTTGGGCTTTCTTTCCCCTTTCTTTGGGCTTTCTTTCCCCTTTCTTTGGGCTTTCTTTGGGCTTTCTTTGGGCTTTCTTTGGACTTTCTTTGGGCTTTCTTTACCCTTTCTTTGGGCTTTCTTTGGGCTTTCTTTCCCCTTTCTTTGGGCTTTCTTTGGGCTTTCTTTGGGCTTTCTTTGGGCTTTCTTTCCCCTTTCTTTGGGCTTTCTTTGGGCTTTCTTTCCCCTTTCTTTGGGCTTTCTTTGGGCTTTCTTTGGGCTTTCTTTCCCCTTTCTTTGGGCTTTCTTTGGGCTTTCTTTCCCCTTTCTTTGGACTTTCTTTGGGCTTTCTTTCCCCTTTCTTTGGGCTTTCTTTGGGCTATCTTCCCCTTTCTTTCCCCTTTCTTTGGGCTTTCTTTCCCCTTTCTTTGGGCTTTCTTTGGGCTTTCTTTGGGCTTTCTTTCCCCTTTCTTTGGGCTTTCTTTCCCCTTTCTTTGGGCTTTCTTTCCCTTTCATTCTGCTTTCTTTGGGCTTTCTTTGGCCTTTCTTTCGGCTTTCCGTCCCCTTTCTTTGGGCTTTCTTTCCCCTTTCTTTGGCTTTCTTTCCCCTTTCTTTGGGATTTCTTTCCCCTTTCTTTGGGCATTCTTTCCCCTTTCTTTGGGCTTTCTTTCCCCTTTCTTTGGGCTTTCTTTGGGATTTCTTTGGGCTGTCTTTGGGCTTTCTTTGGGCTTTCTTTGGGCTTTCTTTGGGCTTTCTTTCCCCTTTCTTTGGGCTTTCTTTGGGCTTTCTTTGGGCTTTCCTTGGGCTTCCTTTGGGCTTTCTTTGGGCTTTGTTTGGGCTTTCTTTGGGATTTCTTTGGGATTTCTTTGGGCTTTCTTTCCCCTTTCTTTGGGCTTTCTTTCCCCTTTCTTTTGGCTTTCTTTGCCCTTTCTTTGGGCTTTCTTTGCCCTTTCTTTGGGCTTTTTTTGCCCTTTCTTAGGGCTTACTTTCCCCTTTCTTTGGGCTTTCTTTGGGCTTTCTTTCTCTTTCTTTGGGATTTCTTTCCCCTTTCTTTGGGCTTTCTTTCCCCTTTCTTTGGGCTTCTTTCTCCTTTCTTTGGGCTTTCTTTGGGCTTTCTTTCCCCTTTCTTTGGGCTTTCTTTGGGCTTTCTTTGGGCTTTCTTTGGGCTTTCTTTCCCCTTTCTTTGGGCTTTCTTTGGGCTTTCTTTCTCATTTATTTTCCCTTTCTTTGGGCTTTCTTTCCCCTTTCTTTGGGCTTTCTTTGGGCTTTCTTTGGGCTTTCTTTGGGCTTTCTTTGGGCTTTCTTTGGGGTTTCTTTCCCCTTTCTTTGGGCTTTCTTTGGGCTTTGTTTGGGCTTTCTTTGGGCTTTCTTTGGGCTTTCTTTCCCCTTTCTTTGGGCTTTCTTTTGGCTTTCTTTCCCCTTTCTTTAGGCTTTCTTTGGGCTTTTTTTGGGCTTTCTTTCCCCTTTCTTTGGGCTTTCTTTGGCTTTCTTTCCCCTTTCTTTGGACTTTCTTTGGGCTTTCTTTCCCCTTTCTTTGGGCTTTCTTTGGGCTTTCTTTGGGCTATCTTCCCCTTTCTTTCCCCTTTCTTTGGGCTTTCTTTGGGCTTTCTTTCCCCTTTCTTTGGGCTTTCTTTGGGCTTTCTTTGGGCTTTCTTTCCCATTTCTTTGGGCTTTCTTTCCCCTTTCTTTGGGCTTTCTTTCCCCTTTCTTTGGGCTTTCTTTCCCCTTTCTTTGGGCTTTCTTTCCCCTTTCTTTGGGCTTTCTTTGGGCTTTCTTTGGGCTTTCTTTGGGCTTTCTTTGGGCTTTCCTTCCCCTTTCTTTGGGCTTTCTTTCCCCTTTCTTTGGGCTTTCTTTGGGCTTTCTATGGCCTTTCTCTGGGCTTTCTTTGGGCTTTCTTTGGGCTTTCTTTGGGCTTCTTTCCCCTTTCTTTGGGCTTTCTTTGGGCTTTCTTTCCCCTTTCTTTGGGCTTTCTTTCCCCTTTCTTTGGGCTTTCTTTGGGCTTTCTTTGGGCTTTCTTTCCCCTTTCTTTGGGCATTCTTTGGGCTTTCTTTCCCCTTTCTTTGGGCTTTCTTTGGGCTGTCTTTGGGCTTTCTTTCCCCTTTCTTTGGGATTTCTTTGGGCTTTCTTTCCCCTTTCTTTGGGCTTATTTTGTGCTTTCTTTCCCCTTTCTTTGGGCTTTCTTTTGGCTTTCTTTCCCCTTTCTTTAGGCTTTCTTTGGGCTTTCTTTGGGCTTTCTTTGGGCTCTCTTTCCCCTTTCTTTGGGCTTTCTTTCCCCTTTCTTTGGACTTTCTTTGGGCTTTCTTTGGGCTTTCTTTGGGCTTTCTTTGGGCTATCTTCCCCTTTCTTTCCCCTTTCTTTGGGCTTTCTTTGGGCTTTCTTTCCTCTTTCTTTGGGCTTTCTTTGGGCTTTCTTGGGCTTTCTTTGGGCTTTATTTCCCCTTTCTTTGGGCTTTCTTTCCCCTTTCTTTGGGCTTTCTATCCCCTTTCTTTGGGCTTTCTTTCCCCTTTCTTTGGGCTTTCTTTCCCCTTTCTTTGGGCTTTCTTTGGGCTTTCTTTGGGCTTTCTTTCCCCTTTCTTTGGGCTTTCTTTCCCATTTCTTTGGGCTTTCTTTCCCCTTTCTTTGGGATTTCTTTCCCCTTTCTTTCCCCTTTCTTTGGGCTTTCTTTGGGCTTTCTTTGGGCTTTCATTGGGCTTTCTTTGGGCTTTCTTTCCCCTTTCTTTGGGCTTTCTTTGGGCTTTCCTTGGGCTTCCTTTGGGCTTTCTTTGGGCTTTCTTTGGAATTTCTTTGGGATTTCTTTGGGCTTTCTTTCCCCTTTCTTTGGGCTTTCTTTCCCCTTTCGTGGGGCTTTCTTTGGGCTTTTTTGGGCTTTCTTTCCCCTTTCTTTGGGCTTTCTTTCTCCTTTCTTTGGGCTTTCTTCCCCTTTCTTTGGGCTTTCTTTCCCCTTTCTTTGGGCTTTCTTTGGGCTTTCTTTCCCCTTTCTTCGGGCTTTCTTTCACCTTTCTTTGCGCTTTCTTTCCCCTTTCTTTGGGATTTCTTTCCCCATTCTTTGGGCTTTCTTTCCCCTTTCATTCCCCTTTCTTTGGGCTTTCTTTCCCCTTTCTTTCCCCTTTCCTTGGCCTTTCTTTCCCCTTTCTTTCCCCTTTCTTTGGTCTTTCTTTCCCCTTTCTTTGGGCTTTCTTTCCCCTTTCTTTACCCTTTCTTTGGTCTTTCTTTCCCCTTTCTTTGGGCTTTCTTTCCCCTTTCTTTACCCTTTCTTTGGGCTTTCTTTCCCCTTTCTTTGGGCTTTCTTTGGGCGTTCTTTCCCCTTTTTTTGGGCTTTCTTTGGGCTTTCTTTCCACTTTCTTTGGGCTTTTTTTGGGCTTTCTTTCCCCTTTCTTTGGGCTTTCTTTGGGCTTTCTTTGGGCTTTCTTTGGGCTTTCTTTACCCTTTCCTTGGGCTTTCACTGGGCTTTCTTTCCCCTTTCTTTGGGCTCTCTTTCCCCTTTCTTTGGGCTTTCTTTCCCCTTTCTTTGGACTTTCTTTGGGCTTTCTTTGGGCTTTCTTTGGGCTTTCTTTGGGCTATCTTCCCCTTTCTTTCCCCTTTCTTTGGGATATCTTTGGGCTTTATTTCCCCTTTCTTTGGGCTTTCTTTCCCCTTTCTTTGGGCTTTCTATCCCCTTTCTTTGGGCTTTCTTTCCCCTTTCTTTGGGCTTTCTTTCCCCTTTCTTTGGGCTTTCTTTGGGCTTTCTTTGGGCTTTCTTTCCCCTTTCTTTGGGCTTTCTTTCCCATTTCTTTGGGCTTTCTTTCCCCTTTCTTTGGGATTTCTTTCCCCTTTCTTTCCCCTTTCTTTGGGCTTTCTTTGGGCTTTCTTTGGGCTTTCATTGGGCTTTCTTTGGGCTTTCTTTCCCCTTTCTTTGGGCTTTCTTTGGGCTTTCCTTGGCTTCCTTTGGGCTTTCTTTGGGCTTTCTTTGGAATTTCTTTGGGATTTCTTTGGGCTTTCTTTCCCCTTTCTTTGGGCTTTCTTTCCCCTTTCGTGGGGCTTTCTTTGGGCTTTCTTTGGGCTTTCTTTCCCCTTTCTTTGGGCTTTCTTTCCCCTTTCTTTGGGCTTTCTTTGGGCTTTCTTTGGGCTTTCTTTGCGCTTTCTTTGGGCTTTCCTTCCCCTTTCTTTGGGCTTTCTTTGGGCTTTCTTTGGGCTTTCTTTGGGCTTTATATGGGCTTTCTCTGGGCTTTCTTTGGGCTTTCTTTGGGCTTTCTCTGGGCTTTCTTTGGCCTTTCTTTGGGCTTTCTTTGGGCTTCTTTCCCCTTTCTTTGGGCTTTCTTTGGGCTTTCTTTCCCCTTTCTTTGGGCTTTCTTTGGGCTTTCTTTGGGCTTTCTTTCCCCTTTCTTTGGGCATTCTTTGGGCTTTCTTTCCCCTTTCTTTGGGCTTTCTTTCCCCTTTCTTTGGGCTTTCTTTCCCCTTTCTTTCACCTTTCTTTGGGCTTTCTTTGGGATTTCTTTGGGCTGTCTTTGGGCTTTCTTTGGGCTTTCTTTGGGATTTCCTTGGGCTTTCTTTGCCCTTTCTTTGGGCTTTCTTTGGGCTTTCTTTGGGCTTTCCTTGGGCTTCCTTTGGGCTTTCTTTGGGCTTTCTTTGGGCTTTCTTTGGGCTTTCTTTGGGCTTTCTTTCCCCTTTCTTTGGGCTTTCTTTCCCCTTTCTTGGGGCTTTCTTTGGGCTTTCCTTGGGCTTTCTTTCCCCTTTCTTTGGGCTTTCTTTCCCCTTTCTTTGGGCTTTCTTTGGGCTTTCTTTGGGCTTTCTTTGGGCTTTCTTTGGGCTTTCCTTCCCCTTTCTTTGGGCTTTCCTTGGGCTTTCTTTGGGCTTTTTTTGGGCTTATTTCTCCTTTCTTTGGGCTTTCTTTGGGCTTTCTTTCCCCTTTCTTTGGGCTTTCTTTGGGCTTTCCTTGGGCTTCCTTTGGGCTTTCTTTGGGCTTTCTTTGGGCTTTCTTTCCCCTTTCTTTGGGCTTTCTTTCCCCTTTCTTGGGGCTTTCTTTGGGCTTTCTTTGTGCTTTCTTTGGGCTTTCTTTCCCCTTTCTTTGGGCATTCTTTGGGCTTTCTTTGGGCTTTCTTTCCTCTTTCTTTGGGCTTTCTTTGGGCTTTCTTTGGGCTTTATTTCCCCTTTCTTTGGGCTTTCTTTCCCCTTTCTTTGGGCTTTCTATCCCCTTTCTTTGGGCTTTCTTTCCCCTTTCTTTGGGCTTTCTTTCCCCTTTCTTTGGGCTTTCTTTGGGCTTTCTTTGGGCTTTCTTTCCCCTTTCTTTGGGCTTTCTTTCCCATTTCTTTGGGCTTTCTTTCCCCTTTCTTTGGGATTTCTTTCCCCTTTCTTTCGGCTTTCTTTGAGCTTTCTTTGGGCTTTCATTGGGCTTTCTTTGGGCTTTCTTTCCCCTTTCTTTGGGCTTTCTTTGGGCTTTCCTTGGGCTTCCTTTGGGCTTTCTTTGGGCTTTCTTTGGAATTTCTTTGGGATTTCTTTGGGCTTTCTTTCCCCTTTCTTTGGGCTTTCTTTCCCCTTTCGTGGGGCTTTCTTTGGGCTTTCTTTGGGCTTTCTTTCCCCTTTCTTTGGGCTTTCTTTCCCCTTTCTTTGGGCTTTCTTTGGGCTTTCTTTGGGCTTTCTTTGGGCTTTCTTTGGGCTTTCCTTCCCCTTTCTTTGGGCTTTCTTTGGGCTTTCTTTGGGCTTTCTTTGGGCTTTATATGGGCTTTCTCTGGGCTTTCTTTGGGCTTTCTTTGGGCTTTCTCTGGGCTTTCTTTGGCCTTTCTTTGGGCTTTCTTTGGGCTTCTTTCCCCTTTCTTTGGGCTTTCTTTGGGCTTTCTTTCCCCTTTCTTTGGGCTTTCTTTGGGCTTTCTTTGGGCTTTCTTTCCCCTTTCTTTGGGCATTCTTTGGGCTTTCTTTCCCCTTTCTTTGGGCTTTCTTTCCCCTTTCTTTGGGCTTTCTTTCCCTTTCTTTCACCTTTCTTTGGGCTTTCTTTGGGATTTCTTTGGGCTGTCTTTGGGCTTTCTTTGGGCTTTCTTTGGGATTTCCTTGGGCTTTCTTTGCCCTTTCTTTGGGCTTTCTTTGGGCTTTCTTTGGGCTTTCCTTGGGCTTCCTTTGGGCTTTCTTTGGGCTTTCTTTGGGCTTTCTTTGGGCTTTCTTTCCCCTTTCTTTGGGCTTTCTTTCCCCTTTCTTGGGGCTTTCTTTGGGCTTTCTTTGGGCTTTCTTTCCCCTTTCTTTGGGCTTTCTTTCCCCTTTCTTTGGGCTTTCTTTGGGCTTTCTTTGGGCTTTCTTTGGGCTTTCTTTGGGCTTTCCTTCCCCTTTCTTTGGGCTTTCTTTGGGCTTTCTTTGGGCTTTTTTTGGGCTTCTTTCTCCTTTCTTTGGGCTTTCTTTGGGCTTTCTTTCCCCTTTCTTTGGGCTTTCTTTGGGCTTTCCTTGGGCTTCCTTTGGGCTTTCTTTGGGCTTTCTTTGGGCTTTCTTTGGGCTTTCTTTGGGCTTTCTTTCCCCTTTCTTTGGGCTTTCTTTCCCCTTTCTTGGGGCTTTCTTTGGGCTTTCTTTGTGCTTTCTTTGGGCTTTCTTTCCCCTTTCTTTGGGCATTCTTTGGGCTTTCTTTGGGCTTTCTTTCCCCTTTCTTTGGGCTTTCTTTGGGCTTTCTTTGGGCTTTCTTTCCCCTTTCTTTGGGCTTACTTTGGGCTTTCTTTGAGCTTCCTTTGGGCTTACTTTGGGCTTTCTTTGGGCTTTCTTTCGGCTTTCTTTGGGCTTTCTTTCCCCTTTCTTTGGGCTTTCTTTCCCCTTTCTTTGGGCTTTCTTTGGGCTTTCTTTGGGCTTTCTTTGGACTTTCTTTGGGCTTTCTTTACCCTTTCTTTGGGCTTTCTTTGGGCTTTCTTTCCCCTTTCTTTGGGCTTTCTTTCCCCTTTCTTTGGGCTTTCTTTGGGCTTTCTTTCCCCTTTCTTTCGGCTTTCTTTTGGCTTTCTTTCTCCTTTCTTTAGGCTTTCTTTGGGCTTTCTTTGGGCTTTCTTTCCCCTTTCTTTGGGCTTACTTTGGGCTTTCTTTCCCCTTTCTTTGGACTTTCTTTGGGCTTTCTTTCCCCTTTCTTTGGGCTTTCTTTGGGCTATCTTCCCCTTTCTTTCCCCTTTCTTTGGGCTTTCTTTCCCCTTTCTTTGGGCTTTCTTTCCCCTTTCTTTGGGCTTTCTTTGGGCTTTCTTTGGGCTTTCTTTCCCCTTTCTTTGGGCTTTCTTTCCCCTTTCTTTGGGCTTTCTTTCCCCTTTCTTTGGGCTTTCTTTCCCTTTCATTCTGCTTTCTTTGGGCTTTCTTTGGCCTTTCTTTCGGCTTTCCTTCCCCTTTCTTTGGGCTTTCTTTCCCCTTTCTTTGGCTTTCTTTCCCCTTTCTTTGGCTTTCTTTCCCTTTCTTTGGGCTTTCTTTGGGCTTTCTTTGGGCTTTCTTTGGGCTTTCTTTGGGCTTTCTTTGGGCTTTCTTTGGGCTGTCTTTGGGCTTTCTTTGGGCTTTCTTTGGCTTTCTTTGGGCTTTCTTTCCCCTTTCTTTGGGCTTTCTTTGGGCTTTCTTTGGGGTTTCTTTCCCCTTTCTTTGGGCTTTCTTTGGGCTTTGTTTGGGCTTTCTTTGGGCTTTCTTGGGGCTTTCTTTCCCCTTTCTTTGGGCTTTCTTTTGGCTTTCTTTCCCCTTTCTTTAGGCTTTCTTTGGGCTTTCTTTGGGCTTTCTTTCCCTTTTTTTTTTTGCTTTCTTTGGGCTTTCTTTCCCCTTTCTTTGGACTTTCTTTGGCCTTTCTTTCCCCTTTCTTTGGGCTTTCTTTGGCTTTCTTTGGGCTATCTTCCCCTTTCTTTCGCCTTTCTTTGGGCTTTCTTTGGGCTTTCTTTCCCCTTTCTTTGGGCTTTCTTTGGGCTTTCTTTGGGCTTTCTTTGGGCTTTCTTTCCCATTTCTTTGGCTTTCTTTCCCCTTTCTTTGGGCTTTCTTTGGGCTGTCTTTGGGCTTTCTTTCCCCTTTCTTTGGCCTTTCTTTCCCCTTCCTTTGGGCTTTCTTTGGGCTTTCTTTGGGCTTTCTTTGGGCTTTCCTTCCCCTTTCTTTGGGCTTTCTTTGGGCTTTCTTTGGCTTTCTATGGCCTTTCTATGGCCTTTCTCTGGGCTTTCTTTGGGCTTTCTTTGGGCTTTCTTTGGGCTTCTTTCCCCTTTCTTTGGGCTTTCTTTGGGCTTTCTTTCCCTTTCTTTGGGCTTTCTTTCCCCTTTCTTTGGGCTTTCTTCTCCTTTCTTTGGGCTTTCTTTCCCCTTTCTTTCGGCATTCTTTGGGCTTTCTTTCCACTTTCTTTGGGCTTTCTTTGGGCTGTCTTTGGGCTTTGTTTCCCCTTCTTTGGGCTTTCTTTGGGCTTTCTTTCCCCTTTCTTTGGGCTTTCTTTGGGCTTTCTTTGAGCTTCCTTTGGGCTTACTTTCGGCTTTCTTTGGGCTTTCTTTCGGCTTTCTTTGGGCTTTCTTTCCCCTTTCTTTGGGCTTTCTTTCCCCTTTCTTTTGGCTTTCATTGGGCTTTCTTTGGGCTTTCTTTCCCCTTTCTTTGGGTATTCTTTGGGCTTTCTTTCCCCTTTCTTTGGGCTTTCTTTGTGCTTTCTTTCCCATTTCTTTGGGCTTTCTTTTGGCTTTCTTTCCCCTTTCTTTAGGCTTTCTTTGGGCTTTCTTTGGGCTTTCTTTCCCCTTTCTTTGGGCTTTCTTTCCCCTTTCTTTGGACTTTCTTTGGGCTTTCTTTCCCCTTTCTTGGGCTTTCTTTGGGCTTTCTTTCGGCTTTCTTTGGGCTTTATTTCCCCTTTCTTTGGGCTTTCTTTCCCCTTTCTTTGGGCTTTCTATCCCCTTTCTTTGGGCTTTCTTTCCCCTTTCTTTGGGCTTTCTTTCCCCTTTCTTTGGGCTTTCTTGGGCTTTCTTTCCCCTTTCTTTGGGCTTTCTTTCCCATTTCTTTGGGCTTTCTTTCCCCTTTCTTTGGGATTTCTTTCTCCTTTCTTTCCCCTTTCTTTGGGCTTTCTTTGGGCTTTCTTTGGGCTTTCTTTGGGCTTTCTTTGGGCTTTCTTTCCCTTTCTTTGGGCTTTCTTTGGGCTTTCTTTGGGCTTTCCTTGGGCTTCCTTTGGGCTTTCTTTGGGCTTTCTTTGGAATTTCTTTGGGATTTCTTTGGGATTTCTTTCCCCTTTCTTTGGGCTTTCTTTCCCCTTTCGTGGGCTTTCTTTGGTCTTTCTTTGGGCTTTCTTTGGGCTTTCTATGGGCTTTCTCTGGGCTTTCTTTGGATTTATTTGGGCTTTCTCTGGGCTTCTTTCCCCTTTCTTTGGGCTTTCTTTGTGCTTTCTTTCCCCTTTCTTTAGCCTTTCTTTCCCCTTTCTTTGGGCTTTCTTTGGGCTTTCTTTCCCCTTTCTTTGGGCTTTCTTTGGGCTTTCTTTGGGCTTTCTTTGGGCTTTCTTTCCCCTTTCTTTGGGCTTTCTAACCCCTTTCTTTGGGCTTTCTTTGGGCTTTCTTTCTCCTTTATCTTCCCTTTCTTTGGGCTTTCTTTCCCCTTTCTTTGGGCTTTCTTTGGGCTTTCTTTGGGCTTTCTTTGTGCTTTCTTTGAGCTTTCTTTGGGATTTCTTTGGGCTTTCTTTCCCCTTTCTTTGGGCTTTCTTTGGGCTTTCTTTGGGCTTTCTTTCCCTTTCTTTGGGCTTTCTTTCCCCTTTCTTTGGGCTTTCTTTCCCCTTTCTTTGGGCTTTCTTCCCCCTTTCTTTGGGCTTTCTTTGGGATTTCTTTGGCTTTCTTTCCCCTTTCTTTGGGCTTTCTTTCCCCTTTCTTTGGGATTTCTTTCCCCTTTCTTTGGGCTTTCTTTCCCCTTTCTTTGGGCTTTCTTTCCCCTTTCTTTCACCTTTCTTTGGGCTTTCTTTGGGATTTCTTTGGGCTGTCTTTGGGCTTTCTTTGGGCTTTCTTTGGGATTTCCTTTGGCTTTCTTTCCCCTTTCTTTGGGTTTTCTTTGGGCTTTCTTTGGGCTTTCCTTGGCTTCCTTTGGGCTTTCTTTCCCCTTTCTTTGGGCTTTCTTTGGGCTTTCTTTGGACTTTCTTTGGGCTTTCTTTGGGCTTTCTTTCCCCTTTCTTTTGGCTTTCTTTCCCCTTTCTTTGGGCTTTCTTTGGGCTTTCTTTCCCCTTTCTTTGGGCTTTCTTTGGGCTTTCTTTGTGCTTTCTTTGGGCTTTCTTTCCCCTTTCTTTGGGCATTGTTTGGGCTTTCTTTGGGCTTTCTTTCCCCTTTCTTTGGGCTTTCTTTGGGCTTTCTTTGAGCTTCCTTTGGGCTTACTTTGGGCTTTCTTTGGGCTTTCTTTCGGCTTTCTTTGGGCTTTCTTTCCCCTTTCTTTGGGCTTTCTTTCCCCTTTCTTTGGGCTTTCTTTGGGCTTTCTTTGGGCTTTCTTTGGACTTTCTTTGGGCTTTCTTTACCCTTTCTTTGGGCTTTCTTTGGGCTTTCTTTCCCTTTCTTTGGGCTTTCTTTGGGCTTTCTTTGGGCTTTCTTTGGGCTTTCTTTCCCCTTTCTTTGGGCTTTCTTTGGGCTTTCTTTCCCCTTTCTTTGGGCTTTCTTTGGGCTTTCTTTGGGCTTTCTTTCCCCTTTCTTTGGGCTTTCTTTGGGCTTTCTTTCCCCTTTCTTTGGACTTTCTTTGGGCTTTCTTTCCCCTTTCTTTGGGCTTTCTTTGGGCTATCTTCCCCTTTCTTTCCCCTTTCTTTGGGCTTTCTTTCCCCTTTCTTTGGGCTTCTTTGGGCTTTCTTTGGGCTTTCTTTCCCCTTTCTTTGGGCTTTCTTTCCCCTTTCTTTGGGCTTTCTTTCCCTTTCATTCTGCTTTCTTTGGGCTTTCTTTGGCCTTTCTTTCGGCTTTCCGTCCCCTTTCTTTGGGCTTTCTTTCCCCTTTCTTTGGCTTTCTTTCCCCTTTCTTTGGGATTTCTTTCCCCTTTCTTTGGGCATTCTTTCCCCTTTCTTTGGGCTTTCTTTCCCCTTTCTTTGGGCTTTCTTTGGGATTTCTTTGGGCTGTCTTTGGGCTTTCTTTGGGCTTTCTTTGGGCTTTCTTTGGGCTTTCTTTCCCCTTTCTTTGGGCTTTCTTTGGGCTTTCTTTGGGCTTTCCTTGGGCTTCCTTTGGGCTTTCTTTGGGCTTTGTTTGGGCTTTCTTTGGGATTTCTTTGGGATTTCTTTGGGCTTTCTTTCCCCTTTCTTTGGGCTTTCTTTCCCCTTTCTTTTGGCTTTCTTTGCCCTTTCTTTGGCTTTCTTTGCCCTTTCTTTGGGCTTTTTTTGCCCTTTCTTAGGGCTTACTTTCCCCTTTCTTTGGGCTTTCTTTGGGCTTTCTTTCTCTTTCTTTGGGATTTCTTTCCCCTTTCTTTGGGCTTTCTTTCCCCTTTCTTTGGGCTTCTTTCTCCTTTCTTTGGGCTTTCTTTGGGCTTTCTTTCCCCTTTCTTTGGGCTTTCTTTGGGCTTTCTTTGGGCTTTCTTTGGGCTTTCTTTCCCCTTTCTTTGGGCTTTCTTTGGGCTTTCTTTCTCATTTATTTCCCTTTCTTTGGGCTTTCTTTCCCCTTTCTTTGGGCTTTCTTTGGGCTTTCTTTGGGCTTTCTTTGGGCTTTCTTTGGGCTTTCTTTGGGGTTTCTTTCCCCTTTCTTTGGCTTTCTTTGGGCTTTGTTTGGGCTTTCTTTGGGCTTTCTTTGGCTTTCTTTCCCCTTTCTTTGGGCTTTCTTTTGGCTTTCTTTCCCCTTTCTTTAGGCTTTCTTTGAGCTTTTTTTGGGCTTTCTTTCCCCTTTCTTTGGGCTTTCTTTGGCTTTCTTTCCCTTTCTTTGGACTTTCTTTGGGCTTTCTTTCCCCTTTCTTTGGGCTTTCTTTGGGCTTTCTTTGGGCTTTCTTTGGGCTTTCTTTCCCATTTCTTTGGGCTTTCTTTCCCCTTTCTTTGGGCTTTCTTTCCCCTTTCTTTGGGCTTTCTTTCCCCTTTCTTTGGGCTTTCTTTCCCTTTCTTTGGGCTTTCTTTGGGCTTTCTTTGGGCTTTCTTTGGGCTTTCTTTGGGCTTTCCTTCCCCTTTCTTTGGGCTTTCTTTCCCCTTTCTTTGGGCTTTCTTTGGGCTTTCTATGGCCTTTCTCTGGGCTTTCTTTGGGCTTTCTTTGGGCTTTCTTTGGGCTTCTTTCCCCTTTCTTTGGGCTTTCTTTGGCTTTCTTTCCCCTTTCTTTAGGCTTTCTTTCCCCTTTCTTTGGGCTTTCTTTGGGCTTTCTTTGGGCTTTCTTTCCCCTTTCTTTGGGCATTCTTTGGGCTTTCTTTCCCCTTTCTTTGGGCTTTCTTTGGGCTGTCTTTGGGCTTTCTTTCCCCTTTCTTTGGGATTTCTTTGGGCTTTCTTTCCCCTTTCTTTGGGCTTTCTTTGTGCTTTCTTTCCCCTTTCTTTGGGCTTTCTTTTGGCTTTCTTTCCCCTTTCTTCAGGCTTTCTTTGGGCTTTCTTTGGGCTTTCTTTGGGCTCTCTTTCCCCTTTCTTTGGGCTTTCTTTCCCCTTTCTTTGGACTTTCTTTGGGCTTTCTTTGGGCTTTCTTTGGGCTTTCTTTGGGCTATCTTCCCCTTTCTTTCCCCTTTCTTTGGGCTTTCTTTGGGCTTTCTTTCCTCTTTCTTTGGCTTTCTTTGGGCTTTCTTGGGCTTTCTTGGGCTTTATTTCCCCTTTCTTTGGGCTTTCTTTCCCCTTTCTTTGGGCTTTCTATCCCCTTTCTTTGGGCTTTCTTTCCCCTTTCTTTGGGCTTTCTTTCCCCTTTCTTTGGGCTTTCTTTGGGCTTTCTTTGGGCTTTCTTTCCCCTTTCTTTGGGCTTTCTTTCCATTTCTTTGGGCTTTCTTTCCCCTTTCTTTGGGATTTCTTTCCCCTTTCTTTCCCCTTTCTTTGGGCTTTCTTTGGGCTTTCTTTGGGCTTTCATTGGGCTTTCTTTGGGCTTTCTTTCCCCTTTCTTTGGGCTTTCTTTGGGCTTTCCTTGGGCTTCCTTTGGGCTTTCTTTGGGCTTTCTTTGGAATTTCTTTGGGATTTCTTTGGGCTTTCTTTCCCCTTTCTTTGGGCTTTCTTTCCCCTTTCGTGGGGCTTTCTTTGGGCTTTTTTGGGCTTTCTTTCCCCTTTCTTTGGGCTTTCTTTCTCCTTTCTTTGGGCTTTCTCCCCTTTCTTTGGGCTTTCTTTCCCCTTTCTTTGGGCTTTCTTTGGGCTTTCTTTCCCCTTTCTTCGGGCTTTCTTTCACCTTTCTTTGCGCTTTCTTTCCCCTTTCTTTGGGATTTCTTTCCCCATTCTTTGGGCTTTCTTTCCCCTTTCATTCCCCTTTCTTTGGGCTTTCTTTCCCCTTTCTTTCCCCTTTCCTTGGCCTTTCTTTCCCCTTTCTTTCCCCTTTCTTTGGTCTTTCTTTCCCCTTTCTTTGGGCTTTCTTTCCCCTTTCTTTACCCTTTCTTTGGTCTTTCTTTCCCCTTTCTTTGGGCTTTCTTTCCCCTTTCTTTACCCTTTCTTTGGGCTTTCTTTCCCCTTTCTTTGGCTTTCTTTGGGCGTTCTTTCCCCTTTTTTTGGGCTTTCTTTGGGCTTTCTTTCCACTTTCTTTGGGCTTTTTTTGGCTTTCTTTCCCCTTTCTTTGGGCTTTCTTGGGCTTTCTTTGGGCTTTCTTTGGGCTTTCTTTACCCTTTCCTTGGGCTTTCACTGGGCTTTCTTTCCCTTTCTTTGGGCTCTCTTTCCCCTTTCTTTGGGCTTTCTTTCCCCTTTCTTTGGACTTTCTTTGGGCTTTCTTTGGGCTTTCTTTGGGCTTTCTTTGGGCTATCTTCCCCTTTCTTTCCCCTTTCTTTGGGATATCTTTGGGCTTTATTTCCCCTTTCTTTGGGCTTTCTTTCCCCTTTCTTTGGGCTTTCTATCCCCTTTCTTTGGCTTTCTTTCCCCTTTCTTTGGGCTTTCTTTCCCCTTTCTTTGGGCTTTCTTTGGGCTTTCTTTGGGCTTTCTTTCCCCTTTCTTTGGGCTTTCTTTCCCATTTCTTTGGGCTTTCTTTCCCCTTTCTTTGGGATTTCTTTCCCCTTTCTTTCCCCTTTCTTTGGGCTTTCTTTGGGCTTTCTTTGGGCTTTCATTGGGCTTTCTTTGGGCTTTCTTTCCCCTTTCTTTGGGCTTTCTTTGGGCTTTCCTTGGGCTTCCTTTGGGCTTTCTTTGGGCTTTCTTTGGAATTTCTTTGGGATTTCTTTGGGCTTTCTTTCCCCTTTCTTTGGCTTTCTTTCCCCTTTCGTGGGGCTTTCTTTGGGCTTTCTTTGGGCTTTCTTTCCCCTTTCTTTGGGCTTTCTTTCCCCTTTCTTTGGGCTTTCTTTGGGCTTTCTTTGGGCTTTCTTTGCGCTTTCTTTGGGCTTTCCTTCCCCTTTCTTTGGGCTTTCTTTGGGCTTTCTTTGGGCTTTCTTTGGGCTTTATATGGGCTTTCTCTGGGCTTTCTTTGGGCTTTCTTTGGGCTTTCTCTGGCTTTCTTTGGCCTTTCTTTGGGCTTTCTTTGGGCTTCTTTCCCCTTTCTTTGGGCTTTCTTTGGGCTTTCTTTCCCCTTTCTTTGGGCTTTCTTTGGGCTTTCTTTGGGCTTTCTTTCCCCTTTCTTTGGGCATTCTTTGGGCTTTCTTTCCCCTTTCTTTGGGCTTTCTTTCCCCTTTCTTTGGGCTTTCTTTCCCCTTTCTTTCACCTTTCTTTGGGCTTTCTTTGGGATTTCTTTGGGCTGTCTTTGGGCTTTCTTTGGGCTTTCTTTGGGATTTCCTTGGGCTTTCTTTGCCCTTTCTTTGGGCTTTCTTTGGGCTTTCTTTGGGCTTTCCTTGGGCTTCCTTTGGGCTTTCTTTGGGCTTTCTTTGGGCTTTCTTTGGGCTTTCTTTGGCTTTCTTTCCCCTTTCTTGGGCTTTCTTTCCCCTTTCTTGGGGCTTTCTTTGGGCTTTCCTTGGGCTTTCTTTCCCCTTTCTTTGGGCTTTCTTTCCCCTTTCTTTGGGCTTTCTTTGGGCTTTCTTTGGGCTTTCTTTGGGCTTTCTTTGGGCTTTCCTTCCCCTTTCTTTGGGCTTTCCTTGGGCTTTCTTTGGGCTTTTTTTGGGCTTATTTCTCCTTTCTTTGGGCTTTCTTTGGGCTTTCTTTCCCCTTTCTTTGGGCTTTCTTTGGGCTTTCCTTGGGCTTCCTTTGGGCTTTCTTTGGGCTTTCTTTGGGCTTTGTTTCCCCTTTCTTTGGGCTTTCTTTCCCCTTTCTTGGGGCTTTCTTTGGGCTTTCTTTGTGCTTTCTTTGGGCTTTCTTTCCCCTTTCTTTGGGCATTCTTTGGGCTTTCTTTGGGCTTTCTTTCCTCTTTCTTTGGGCTTTCTTTGGGCTTTCTTTGGGCTTTCTTTGGGCTTTATTTCCCCTTTCTTTGGGCTTTCTTTCCCCTTTCTTTGGGCTTTCTATCCCCTTTCTTTGGGCTTTCTTTCCCCTTTCTTTGGGCTTTCTTTCCCCTTTCTTTGGGCTTTCTTTGGGCTTTCTTTGGGCTTTCTTTCCCCTTTCTTTGGGCTTTCTTTCCCATTTCTTTGGGCTTTCTTTCCCCTTTCTTTGGGATTTCTTTCCCCTTTCTTTCGGCTTTCTTTGAGCTTTCTTTGGGCTTTCATTGGGCTTTCTTTGGGCTTTCTTTCCCCTTTCTTTGGGCTTTCTTTGGGCTTTCCTTGGGCTTCCTTTGGGCTTTCTTTGGGCTTTCTTTGGAATTTCTTTGGGATTTCTTTGGGCTTTCTTTCCCCTTTCTTTGGGCTTTCTTTCCCCTTTCGTGGGGCTTTCTTTGGGCTTTCTTTGGGCTTTCTTTCCCCTTTCTTTGGGCTTTCTTTCCCCTTTCTTTGGGCTTTCTTTGGGCTTTCTTTGGGCTTTCTTTGGGCTTTCTTTGGGCTTTCCTTCCCCTTTCTTTGGGCTTTCTTTGGGCTTTCTTTGGGCTTTCTTTGGGCTTTATATGGGCTTTCTCTGGGCTTTCTTTGGGCTTTCTTTGGGCTTTCTCTGGGCTTTCTTTGGCCTTTCTTTGGGCTTTCTTTGGGCTTCTTTCCCCTTTCTTTGGGCTTTCTTTGGGCTTTCTTTCCCCTTTCTTTGGGCTTTCTTTGGGCTTTCTTTGGGCTTTCTTTCCCCTTTCTTTGGGCATTCTTTGGGCTTTCTTTCCCCTTTCTTTGGGCTTTCTTTCCCCTTTCTTTGGGCTTTCTTTCCCCTTTCTTTCACCTTTCTTTGGGCTTTCTTTGGGATTTCTTTGGGCTGTCTTTGGGCTTTCTTTGGGCTTTCTTTGGGATTTCCTTGGGCTTTCTTTGCCCTTTCTTTGGGCTTTCTTTGGGCTTTCTTTGGGCTTTCCTTGGGCTTCCTTTGGGCTTTCTTTGGGCTTTCTTTGGGCTTTCTTTGGGCTTTCTTTCCCCTTTCTTTGGGCTTTCTTTCCCCTTTCTTGGGGCTTTCTTTGGGCTTTCTTTGGGCTTTCTTTCCCCTTTCTTTGGGCTTTCTTTCCCCTTTCTTTGGGCTTTCTTTGGGCTTTCTTTGGGCTTTCTTTGGGCTTTCTTTGGGCTTTCTTTGGGCTTTCCTTCCCCTTTCTTTGGGCTTTCTTTGGGCTTTCTTTGGGCTTTTTTTGGGCTTCTTTCTCCTTTCTTTGGGCTTTCTTTGGGCTTTCTTTCCCCTTTCTTTGGGCTTTCTTTGGGCTTTCCTTGGGCTTCCTTTGGGCTTTCTTTGGGCTTTCTTTGGGCTTTCTTTGGGCTTTCTTTGGGCTTTCTTTCCCCTTTCTTTGGGCTTTCTTTCCCCTTTCTTGGGGCTTTCTTTGGGCTTTCTTTGTGCTTTCTTTGGGCTTTCTTTCCCCTTTCTTTGGGCATTCTTTGGGCTTTCTTTGGGCTTTCTTTCCCCTTTCTTTGGGCTTTCTTTGGGCTTTCTTTGGGCTTTCTTTCCCCTTTCTTTGGGCTTACTTTGGGCTTTCTTTGAGCTTCCTTTGGGCTTACTTTGGGCTTTCTTTGGGCTTTCTTTCGGCTTTCTTTGGGCTTTCTTTCCCCTTTCTTTGGGCTTTCTTTCCCCTTTCTTTGGGCTTTCTTTGGGCTTTCTTTGGGCTTTCTTTGGACTTTCTTTGGGCTTTCTTTACCCTTTCTTTGGGCTTTCTTTGGGCTTTCTTTCCCCTTTCTTTGGGCTTTCTTTCCCCTTTCTTTGGGCTTTCTTTGGGCTTTCTTTCCCCTTTCTTTCGGCTTTCTTTTGGCTTTCTTTCTCCTTTCTTTAGGCTTTCTTTGGGCTTTCTTTGGGCTTTCTTTCCCCTTTCTTTGGGCTTACTTTGGGCTTTCTTTCCCCTTTCTTTGGACTTTCTTTGGGCTTTCTTTCCCCTTTCTTTGGGCTTTCTTTGGGCTATCTTCCCCTTTCTTTCCCCTTTCTTTGGGCTTTCTTTCCCCTTTCTTTGGGCTTTCTTTCCCCTTTCTTTGGGCTTTCTTTGGGCTTTCTTTGGGCTTTCTTTCCCCTTTCTTTGGGCTTTCTTTCCCCTTTCTTTGGGCTTTCTTTCCCCTTTCTTTGGGCTTTCTTTCCCTTTCATTCTGCTTTCTTTGGGCTTTCTTTGGCCTTTCTTTCGGCTTTCCTTCCCCTTTCTTTGGGCTTTCTTTCCCCTTTCTTTGGCTTTCTTTCCCCTTTCTTTGGGCTTTCTTTCCCCTTTCTTTGGGCTTTCTTTGGGCTTTCTTTGGGCTTTCTTTGGGCTTTCTTTGGGCTTTCTTTGGGCTGTCTTTGGGCTTTCTTTGGGCTTTCTTTGGGCTTTCTTTGGGCTTTCTTTCCCCTTTCTTTGGGCTTTCTTTGGGCTTTCTTTGGGCTTTCCTTGGGCTTCCTTTGGGCTTTCTTTGGGCTTTCTTTGGGCTTTCTTTGGGATTTCTTTGTGATTTCTTTGGGCTTTCTTTACCCTTTCTTTGGGCTTTCTTTCCCCTTTCTTTTGGCTTTCTTTGCCCTTTCTTTGGGCTTTCTTTCCACTTTCTTTGGGCATTCTTTTGCCCTTTCTTAGGGCTTACTTTCCCCTTTCTTTGGGCTTTCTTTGGGCTTTCTTTCTCTTTCTTTGGGCTTTCTTTCCCCTTTCTTTGGGCTTTCTTTCCCCTTTCTTTGGGCTTCTTTCTCTTTTCTTTGGGCTTTCTTTGGGCTTTCTTTCCCCTTTCTTTGGGCTTTCTTTCCCCTTTCTTTGGGCTTTCTTTCCCCTTTCTTTGGGCTTTCTTTGGGCTTTCTTTCTCATTTATTTTCCCTTTCTTTGGGCTTTCTTTCCCCTTTCTTTGGGCTTTCTTTCCCCTTCCTTTGGGCTTTCTTTGGGCTTTCTTTGGGGTTTCTTTCCCCTTTCTTTGGGCTTTCTTTGGGCTTTGTTTGGGCTTTCTTTGGGCTTTCTTTGGGCTTTCTTTCCCCTTTCTTTGGGCTTTCTTTTGGCTTTCTTTCCCCTTTCTTTAGGCTTTCTTTGGGCTTTCTTTGGGCTTTCTTTCCCCTTTTTTTTTTGCTTTCTTTGGGCTTTCTTTCCCCTTTCTTTGGACTTTCTTTGGGCTTTCCTTCCCCTTTCTTTGGGCTTTCTTTGGGCTTTCTTTGGGCTATCTTCCCCTTTCTTTCGCCTTTCTTTGGGCTTTCTTTGGGCTTTCTTTCCCCTTTCTTTGGGCTTTCTTTGGGCTTTCTTTGGGCTTTCTTTGGGCTTTCGTTCCCATTTCTTTGGGCTTTCTTTCCCCTTTCTTTGGGCTTTCTTTCCCCTTTCTTTGGGCTTTCTTTCCCCTTTCTTTGGGCTTTCTTTCCCCTTCCTTTGGGCTTTCTTTGGGCTTTCTTTGGGCTTTCTTTGGGCTTTCCTTCCCCTTTCTTTGGGCTTTCTTTGGGCTTTCTTTGGGCTTTCTATGGCCTTTCTATGGCCTTTCTCTGGGCTTTCTTTGGGCTTTCTTTGGGCTTTCTTTGGGCTTCTTTCCCCTTTCTTTGGACTTTCTTTGGGCTTTCTTTCCCCTTTCTTTGGGCTTTCTTTCCCCTTTCTTTGGGCTTTCTTTGGGCTTTCTTTGGGCTTTCTTTCCCCTTTCTTTCGGCATTCTTTGGGCTTTCTTTCCACTTTCTTTGGGCTGTCTTTTGGCTTTCTTTCCCCTTTCTTTGGGCTTTCTTTGGGCTTTCTTTCCCCTTTCTTTGGGCTTTCTTTGGGCTTTCTTTCCCCTTTCTTTGGGCTTTCTTTCCCCTTTCTTTTGGCTTTCATTGGGCTTTCTTTGGGTCTCTTTCCCCTTTCTTTGGGTATTCTTTGGGCTTTCTTTCCCCCTTCTTTGGGCTTTCTTTGGGCTTTCTTTGTGCTTTCTTTCCCATTTCGTTGGGCTTTCTTTTGGCTTTCTTTCCCCTTTCTTTAGGCTATCTTTGGGCTTTCTTTGGGCTTTATTTCCCCTTTCTTTGGGCTTTCTTTCCCCTTTCTTTGGGCTTTCTATCCCCTTTCTTTGGGCTTTCTTTCCCCTTTCTTTGGGCTTTCTTTCCCCTTTCTTTGGGCTTTCTTTGGGCTTTCTTTGGGCTTTCTTTCCCCTTTCTTTGGGCTTTCTTTCCCATTTCTTTGGGCTTTCTTTCCCCTTTCTTTGGAATTTCTTTCTCCTTTCTTTCCCCTTTCTTTGGGCTTTCTTTGGGCTTTCTTTGGGCTTTCTTTGGGCTTTCTTTGGGCTTTCTTTCCCCTTTCTTTGGGCTTTCTTTGGGCTTTCTTTGGGCTTTCCTTGGGCTTCCTTTGGGCTTTCTTTGGGCTTTCTTTGGCATTTCTTTGGGATTTCTTTGGGATTTCTTTCCCCTTTCTTTGGGCTTTCTTTCCCCTTTCGTGGGGCTTTCTTTGGCCTTTCTTTGGGCTTTCTTTGGGCTTTCTATGGGCTTTCTCTGGGCTTTCTTTGGGATTTATTTGGGCTTTCTTTGGGCTTCTTTCCCCTTTCTTTGGGCTTTCTTTCCCCTTTCTTTGGCCTTTCTTTCCCCTTTCTTTGGGCTTTCTTTGGGCTTTCTTTGGGCTTTCTTTCCCCTTTCTTTCCCCTTTCTTTGGGCTTTCTTTCCCCTTTCTTTGGGCTTTCTTTGGGCTTTCTTTCTCCTTTATTTTCCCTTTCTTTGGGCTTTCTTTCCCCTTTCTTTGGCCTTTCTTTGGGCTTTCTTTCCCCTTTCTTTGGGCTTTCTTTCCCATTTCTTTGGGCTTTCTTTCCCCTTTCTTTGGGATTTCTTTCTCCTTTCTTTCCCCTTTCTTTGGGCTTTCTTTGGGCTTTCTTTGGGCTTTCCTTGGGCTTCCTTTGGGCTTTCTTTGGGCTTTCTTTGGGCTTTCTTTGGGATTTCTTTGTGATTTCTTTGGGCTTTCTTTACCCTTTCTTTGGGCTTTCTTTCCCCTTTCTTTTGGCTTTCTTTGCCCTTTCTTTGGGCTTTCTTTCCACTTTCTTTGGGCATTCTTTTGCCCTTTCTTAGGGCTTACTTTCCCCTTTCTTTGGGCTTTCTTTGGGCTTTCTTTCTCTTTCTTTGGGCTTTCTTTCCCCTTTCTTGGGGCTTTCTTTCCCCTTTCTTTGGGCTTCTTTCTCCTTTCTTTGGGCTTTCTTTGGGCTTTCTTTCCCCTTTCTTTGGGCTTTCTTTCCCCTTTCTTTGGGCTTTCTTTCCCCTTTCTTTGGGCTTTCTTTGGGCTTTCTTTCTCATTTATTTTCCCTTTCTTTGGGCTTTCTTTCCCCTTTCTTTGGGCTTTCTTTCCCCTTCCTTTGGGCTTTCTTTGGGCTTTCTTTGGGCTTTCTTTGGGGTTTCTTTCCCCTTTCTTTGGGCTTTCTTTGGGCTTTGTTTGGGCTTTCTTTGGGCTTTCTTTGGGCTTTCTTTCCCCTTTCTTTGGGCTTTCTTTTGGCTTTCTTTCCCCTTTCTTTAGGCTTTCTTTGGGCTTTCTTTGGGCTTTCTTTCCCCTTTTTTTTTTGCTTTCTTTGGGCTTTCTTTCCCCTTTCTTTGGACTTTCTTTGGGCTTTCTTTCCCCTTTCTTTGGGCTTTCTTTGGGCTTTCTTTGGGCTATCTTCCCCTTTCTTTCGCCTTTCTTTGGGCTTTCTTTGGGCTTTCTTTCCCCTTTCTTTGGGCTTTCTTTGGGCTTTCTTTGGGCTTTCTTTGGGCTTTCTTTCCCATTTCTTTGGGCTTTCTTTCCCCTTTCTTTGGGCTTTCTTTCCCCTTTCTTTGGGCTTTCTTTCCCCTTTCTTTGGGCTTTCTTTCCCCTTCCTTTGGGCTTTCTTTGGGCTTTCTTTGGGCTTTCTTTGGGCTTTCCTTCCCCTTTCTTTGGGCTTTCTTTGGGCTTTCTTTGGGCTTTCTATGGCCTTTCTATGGCCTTTCTCTGGGCTTTCTTTGGGCTTTCTTTGGGCTTTCTTTGGGCTTCTTTCCACTTTCTTTGGACTTTCTTTGGGCTTTCTTTCCCCTTTCTTTGGGCTTTCTTTCCCCTTTCTTTGGGCTTTCTTTGGGCTTTCTTTGGGCTTTCTTTCCCCTTTCTTTCGGCATTCTTTGGGCTTTCTTTCCACTTTCTTTGGGCTTTCTTTGGGCTGTCTTTGGGCTTTCTTTCCCCTTTCTTTGGGCTTTCTTTGGGCTTTCTTTCCCCTTTCTTTGGGCTTTCTTTGGGCTTTCTTTCCCCTTTCTTTGGGCTTTCTTTCCCCTTTCTTTTGGCTTTCATTGGGCTTTCTTTGGGCCTCTTTCCCCTTTCTTTGGGTATTCTTTGGGCTTTCTTTCCCCCTTCTTTGGGCTTTCTTTGGGCTTTCTTTGTGCTTTCTTTCCCATTTCGTTGGGCTTTCTTTTGGCTTTCTTTCCCCTTTCTTTAGGCTATCTTTGGGCTTTCTTTGGGCTTTATTTCCCCTTTCTTTGGGCTTTCTTTCCCCTTTCTTTGGGCTTTCTATCCCCTTTCTTTGGGCTTTCTTTCCCCTTTCTTTGGGCTTTCTTTCCCCTTTCTTTGGGCTTTCTTTGGGCTTTCTTTGGGCTTTCTTTCCCCTTTCTTTGGGCTTTCTTTCCCATTTCTTTGGGCTTTCTTTCCCCTTTCTTTGGGATTTCTTTCTCCTTTCTTTCCCCTTTCTTTGGGCTTTCTTTGGGCTTTCTTTGGGCTTTCTTTGGGCTTTCTTTCCCCTTTCTTTGGGCTTTCTTTGGGCTTTCTTTGGGCTTTCCTTGGGCTTCCTTTGGGCTTTCTTTGGGCTTTCTTTGGCATTTCTTTGGGATTTCTTTGGGATTTCTTTCCCCTTTCTTTGGGCTTTCTTTCCCCTTTCGTGGGGCTTTCTTTGGCTTTTCTTTGGGCTTTCTTTGGGCTTTCTATGGGCTTTCTCTGGGCTTTCTTTGGGATTTATTTGGGCTTTCTTTGGGCTTCTTTCCCCTTTCTTTGGGCTTTCTTTCCCCTTTCTTTGGCCTTTCTTTCCCCTTTCTTTGGGCTTTCTTTGGGCTTTCTTTGGGCTTTCTTTCCCCTTTCTTTCCCCTTTCTTTGGGCTTTCTTTCCCCTTTCTTTGGGCTTTCTTTGGGCTTTCTTTCTCCTTTATTTTCCCTTTCTTTGGGCTTTCTTTCCCCTTTCTTTGGGCTTTCTTTGGGCTTTCTTTCCCCTTTCCTTGGGCTTTCTTTGGGCTTTCTTTGGGATTTCTTTGGGCTTTCTTTCCCCTTTCTTTGGGCTTTCTTTGGGCTTTCTTTGGGCTTTCTTTCCCCTTTCTTTGGGCTTTCTTTCCCCTTTCTTTGGGCTTTCTTTCCCCTTTCTTTGGGCTTTCTTCCCCCTTTCTTTGGGCTTTCTTTGGGATTTCTTTGGGCTTTCTTTCCCCTTTCTTTGGGCTTTCTTTCCCCTTTCTTTGGGATTTCTTTCCCCTTTCTTTGGGATTTCTTTCCCCTTTCTTTGGGCTTTCTTTCCCCTTTCTTTGGGCTTTCTTTCCCCTTTCTTTCACGTTTCTTTGGGCTTTCTTTGGGATTTCTTTGGGCTGTCTTTGGGCTTTCTTTGGGCTTTCTTTGGGATTTCCTTTGGCTTTCTTTCCCCTTTCTTTGGGTTTTCTTTGGGCTTTCTTTGGGCTTTCCTTGGGATTCCTTTGGGCTTTCTTTCCCCTTTCTTTGGGCTTTCTTTGGGCTTTCTTTGGGCTTTCTTGGGCTTTCTTTGGGCTTTCTTTCCCCTTTCTTTGGGCTTTCTTTCCCCTTTCTTGGGGCTTTCTTTGGGCTTTCTTTCCCCTTTCTTTGGGCTTTCTTTCCCCTTTCTATGGGCTTTCTTTGGGCTTTCTTTGGGCTTTCCTTCCCCTTTCTTTGGGCTTTCTTTGGGCTTTCTTTGGGCTTTCTATGGGCTTTCTCTGGGCTTTCTTTGGGCTTTCTTTGGGCTTTCTTTGGGCTTCTTTCTCCTTTCTTTGGGCTTTCTTTGGGCTTTCTTTCCCCTTTCTTTGGGCTTTCTTTGGGCTTTCTTTCCCCTTTCTTTGGGCTTTCTTTCCCCTTTCTTTGGGCTTTCTTTCCCCTTTTCTTGGGCTTTCTTTCCACTTTCTTTGGGCTTTCTTTCGTCTTTCTTTGGGCTTTCTGGTGGCTTTCTTTCCCCTTTCTTTGGGCTTTCTTTCCCCTTTCTTTGGCCTTTCTTTGGGCTTTCTTTCCCCTTTCTTTGGGCTTTCTTTGGGCTTTCTTTGTGCTTTCTTTGGACTTTCTTTCCCCTTTCTTTGGGCATTCTTTGGGCTTTCTTTGGGCTTTCTTTCCCCTTTCTTTGGGCTTTCTTTGGGCTTTCTTTGAGCTTCCTTTGGGCTTACTTTGGGCTTTCTTTGGGCTTTCTTTCGGCTTTCTTTGGGCTTTCTTTCCCCTTTCTTTGGGCTTTCTTTCCCCTTTCTTTGGGCTTTCTTTGGGCTTTCTTTGGGCTTTGTTTGGACTTTCTTTGGGCTTTCTTTACCCTTTCTTTGGGCTTTCTTTGGGCTTTCTTTCCCGTTTCTTTGGGCTTTCTTTGGGCTTTCTTTGGGCTTTCTTTGGGCTTTCTTTCCCCTTTCTTTGGGCTTTCTTTTGGCTTTCTTTCTCCTTTCTTTAGGCTTTCGTTGGGCTTTTTTGGGCTTTCTTTCCCCTTTCTTTCGGCTTTCTTTGGCCTTTCTTTCCCCTTTCTTTGGACTTTCTTTGGGCTTTCTTTCCCCTTTCTTTGGGCTTTCTTTGGGCTATCTTCCCCTTTCTTTCCCCTTTCTTTGGGCTTTCTTTCCCCTTTCTTTGGGCTTTCTTTGGGCTTTCTTTGGGCTTTCTTTCCCCTTTCTTTGGGCTTTCTTTCCCCTTTCTTTGGGCTTTCTTTCCCCTTTCTTTGGGCTTTCTTTCCCTTTCATTCTGCTTTCTTTGGGCTTTCTTTGGCCTTTCTTTCGGCTTTCCTTCCCCTTTCTTTGGGCTTTCTTTCCCCTTTCTTTGGCTTTCTTTCCCCTTTCTTTGGGCTTTCATTCCCCTTTCTTTGGGCTTTCTTTGGGCTTTCTTTGGGCTGTGTTTGGGCTCTCTTTGGGCTTTCTTTGGGCTTTCTTTGGGCTTTCTTTCCCCTTTCTTTGGGCTTTCTTTCCCCTTTCTTTGGGCTTTCCTTGGGCTTCCTCTGGGCTTTCTTTGGGCTTTCTTTGGGCTTTCTTTGGGATTTCTTTGGGATTTCTTTGGGCTTTCTTTCCCCTTTCTTTGGGCTTTCTTTCCCCTTTCTTTTGGCTTTCTTTGCCCTTTCTTTGGGCTTTCTTTCCCCTTTCTTTGGGCTTTCTTTGGGCTTTCTTTCCCCTTTCCTTGGGCTTTCTTTGGGCTTTCTTTGAAATTTCCTTGGGCTTTCTTTCCCCTTTCTTTGGGCTTTCTTTCCCCTTTCTTGTGGTTTTCTTTGGGCTTTCTTTGGGCTTTCTTTCCCCTTTCTTTGGGCTTTCTTTCCCCTTTGTTTGGGCTTTCTTTGGCCTTTCTTTGGGCTTTCTTTGGGCTTTCTATGGGCTTTCTCTGGGCTTTCTTTGGGCTTTATTTGGGCTTTCTTTGGGCTTTCTTTCCCCTTTCTTTGGGCTTTCTTTCCCCTTTCTTTGGGCTTTCTTTCCCCTTTCTTTGGGCTTTCTTTGGGCTTTCTTTCCCCTTTCTTTGGGCTTTCTTTCCCCTTTCTTTGGGCTTTCTTTCCCCTTTCTTTGTGCTTTCTTTCCCCTTTCTTTGGGCTTTCTTTCCTCTTTCTTTGGGGTTTCTTTGGGCTTTCTTTCCCCTTTCTTTGGGCTTTCTTTACCCTTTCTTTGGGCTTTCCTTACCCTTTCTTTCCCCTTTCTTTGGGCTTTCTTTGGGCTTTCTTTCCCCTTTCTTTTTGGGCTTTCTTTCCCTTTTCCTTGGGCTTTCTTTGGGCTTTCTTTCCCCTTTGTTTGGGCTTTCTTTGGGCTTTCTTTGGGCTTTCTTTGGGCTTTCCTTGGGCTTTCTTTGGGCTTTTTTTGGCCTTTCTTTGGGCTTTCTTTCCCCTTTCTTTGGGCTTTCTTTGGGCTTTCTTTGGGCTTTCTTTCCCCTTTCTTTGGGCTTTCTTTCCCCTTTCTTTGGGCTTTCTTTGGGCTTTCTTTGGGCTTTCTTTGGGCTTTCTTTCCCCTTTCTTTGGGCTTTCTTTGGGCTTTCTTTCCCCTTTCTTTGGGCTTTCTTTGGGCTTTCTTTGGGCTTTCTTTCCCCTTTCTTTGGGCTTTCTTTGGGCTTTCTTTCCCTTTTCCTTGGGCTTTCTTTGGGCTTTCTTTCCCCTTTCTTTAGGCTTTCTTTGGGCTTTCTTCGGGCTTTCTTTCCCCTTTCTTTGGGCTTTCTTTGGGCTTTCTTTCCCCTTTCTTTGGACTTTCTTTGGGCTTTCTTTCCCCTTTCTTTGGGCTTTCTTTGGTCTATCTTCCCCTTTCTTTCCCCTTTCTTTGGGCTTTCTTTGGGCTTTCTTTCCCCTTTCTTTGGGCTTTCTTTGGGCTTTCTTTCCCCTTTCTTTGGGCTTTCTTTGGGCTTTCTTTGGGCTTTCCTTGGGCTTCCTTTGGGCTTTCTTTGGGCTTTCTTTGGAATTTCTCTGGGATTTCTTTGGGATTTCTTTCCCCTTTCTTTGGGCTTTCTTTCCCCTTTCGTGGGGCTTTCTTTGGCCTTTCTTTGGGCTTTCTTTGGGCTTTCTATGGGCTTTCTCTGGGCTTTCTTTGGGATTTATTTGGGCTTTCTTTGGGCTTCTTTCCCCTTTCTTTGGGCTTTCTTTCCCCTTTCTTTGGCCTTTCTTTCCCCTTTCTTTGGGCTTTCTTTGGGCTTTCTTTGGGCTTTCTTTCCCCTTTCTTTCCCCTTTCTTTGGGCTTTCTTTCCCCTTTCTTTGGGCTTTCTTTGGGCTTTCTTTCTCCTTTATTTTCCATTTCTTTGGGCTTTCTTTCCCCTTTCTTGGGGCTTTCTTTGGGCTTTCTTTCCCCTTTCCTTGGGCTTTCTTTGGGCTTTCTTTGGGATTTCTTTGGGCTTTCTTTCCCCTTTCTTTGGGCTTTCTTTGGGCTTTCTTTGGGCTTTCTTTCCCCTTTCTTTGGGCTTTCTTTCCCCTTTCTTTGGGCTTTCTTTCCCCTTTCTTTGGGCTTTCTTCCCCCTTTCTTTGGGCTTTCTTTGGGATTTCTTTGGGCTTTCTTTCCCCTTTCTTTGGGCTTTCTTTCCCCTTTCTTTGGGATTTCTTTCCCCTTTCTTTGGGATTTCTTTCCCCTTTCTTTGGGCTTTCTTTCCCCTTTCTTTCACCTTTCTTTGGGCTTTCTTTGGGATTTCTTTGGGCTGTCTTTGGGCTTTCTTTGGGCTTTCCTTGGGCTTCCTTTGGGCTTTCTTTCCGCTTTCTTTGGGCTTTCTTTGGGCTTTCTTTGGGCTTTCTTTGGGCTTTCTTTGGGCTTTCTTTGGGCTTTCTTTGGGCTTTCTTTGGGCTTTCTTTGGGCTTTCTTTCCCCTTTCTTTGGGCTTTCTTTCCCCTTTCTTGGGGCTTTCTTTGGGCTTTCTTTCCCCATTCTTTGGGCTTTCTTTCCCCTTTCTTTGGGCTTTCTTTGGGCTTTCTTTGGGCTTTCCTTCCCCTTTCTTTGGGCTTTCTTTGGGCTTTCTTTGGGCTTTCGATGGGCTTTCTCTGGGCTTTCTTTGGGCTTTCTTTGGGCTTTCTTTGGGCTTCTTTCTCCTTTCTTTGGGCTTTCTTTGGGCTTTCTTTCCCCTTTCTTTGGGCTTTCTTTGGGCTTTCTTTCCCCTTTCTTTGGGCTTTCTTTCCCCTTTCTTTGGGCTTTCTTTCCCCTTTCCTTGGGCTTTCTTTCCACTTTCTTTGGGCTTTCTTTCATCTTTCTTTGGGCTTTCTGGTGGCTTTCTTTCCCCTTTCTTTGGGCTTTCTTTCCCCTTTCTTTGGGCTTTCTTTGGGCTTTCTTTCCCCTTTCTTTGGGCTTTCTTTGGGCTTTCTTTGGGCTTTGTTTGGACTTTCTTTGGGCTTTCTTTACCCTTTCTTTGGGCTTTCTTTGGGCTTTCTTTCCCCTTTCTTTGGGCTTTCTTTGGGCTTTCTTTGGGCTTTCTTTCCCCTTTCTTTGGGCTTTCTTTTGGCTTTCTTTCTCCTTTCTTTAGGCTTTCGTTGGGCTTTTTTGGGCTTTCTTTCCCCTTTCTTTGGGCTTTCTTTGGCCTTTCTTTCCCCTTTCTTTGGACTTTCTTTGGGCTTTCTTTCCCCTTTCTTTGGGCTTTCTTTGGGCTATCTTCCCCTTTCTTTCCCCTTTCTTTGGGCTTTCTTTCCCCTTTCTTTGGGCTTTCTTTGGGCTTTCTTTGGGCTTTCTTTCCCCTTTCTTTGGGCTTTCTTTCCCCTTTCTTTGGGCTTTCTTTCCCCTTTCTTTGGGCTTTCTTTCCCTTTCATTCTGCTTTCTTTGGGCTTTCTTTGGCCTTTCTTTCGGCTTTC
This sequence comes from Columba livia, assembly GCF_036013475.1. Classification (NCBI taxonomy): domain Eukaryota; kingdom Metazoa; phylum Chordata; class Aves; order Columbiformes; family Columbidae; genus Columba; species Columba livia. The sequence continues at coordinate 102,809 of NW_027043358.1, read as the reverse complement.
CTTCCCCTTTCTTTGGGCTTTCTTTCCCCTTTCTTTGGCTTTCTTTCCCCTTTCTTTGGGCTTTCATTCCCCTTTCTTTGGGCTTTCTTTTGGCTTTCTTTGGGCTGTGTTTGGGCTCTCTTTGGGCTTTCTTTGGGCTTTCTTTGGGCTTTCTTTCCCCTTTCTTTGGGCTTTCTTTCCCCTTTCTTTGGGCTTTCCTTGGGCTTCCTTGGGCTTTCTTTGGGCTTTCTTTGGGCTTTCTTTGGGATTTCTTTGGGATTTCTTTGGGCTTTCTTTCCCCTTTCTTTGGGCTTTCTTTCCCCTTTCTTTTGGCTTTCTTTGCCCTTTCTTTGGGCTTTCTTTCCCCTTTCTTTGGGCTTTCTTTGGGCTTTCTTTCCCCTTTCCTTGGGCTTTCTTTGGGCTTTCTTTGAAATTTCCTTGGGCTTTCTTTCCCCTTTCTTTGGGCTTTCTTTCCCCTTTCTTGTGGCTTTCTTTGGGCTTTCTTTGGGCTTTCTTTCCCCTTTCTTTGGGCTTTCTTTCCCCTTTCTTTGGGCTTTCTTTGGCCTTTCTTTGGGCTTTCTTTGGGCTTTCTATGGGCTTTCTCTGGGCTTTCTTTGGGCTTTATTTGGGCTTTCTTTGGGCTTTCTTTCCCCTTTCTTTGGGCTTTCTTTCCCCTTTCTTTGGGCTTTCTTTCCCCTTTCTTTGGGCTTTCTTTGGGCTTTCTTTCCCCTTTCTTTGGGCTTTCTTTGGGCTTTCTTTCCCCTTTCTTTGGGCTTTTTTTCCCCTTTCTTTGGGCTTTCTTTCCCCTTTCTTTGGGCTTTCTTTCCCCTTTCTTTGGGCTTTCTTTCCCCTTTCCTTGAGCTTTCTTTCCCCTTTCTTTGGGATTTCTTTCCCCTTTCTTTGGGCTTTCTTTCCCCTTTCTTTCCCCTTTATTTGGGCTTTCTTTGGGCTTTCTTTGGGCTGTCTTTGGGCTTTCTTTGGGCTTTCTTTCGCCTTTCTTTGGGCTTTCTTAACCCTTTCTTTCCCCTTTCTTTGGGCTTTCCTTGGGCTTCCTTTGGGCTTTCTTTGGGCTTTCTTTGGGCTTTCTTTGGGATTTCTTTGGGATTTCTTTGGGCTTTCTTTCCCCTTTCTTTGGGCTTTCTTTCCCCTTTCTTGGGGCTTTCTTAGGGCTTTCTTTCCCCTTTCTTTGGGCTTTCTTTGCCCTTTCTTTGGGCTTTCTTTGCCATTTCTTTGGGCTTTCTTTGCCCTTCTTTGGGCTTTCTTTGCCCTTTCTTAGTGCTTACTTTCCCCTTTCTTTGGGCTTTCTTTGGGCTTTCTCTCCCATTTCTTTGGGCTTTCTTTCCCTTTTCTTTGGGCTTTCTTTCCCCTTTCTTTGGGCTTTCTTTCCCCTTTCTTTGGGCTTTCTTTGGGCTTTCTTTCCCCTTTCTTTGGGCTTTCTTTCCCCTTTCTTTGGGCTTTCTTTGGGCTTTCTTTCTCCTTTATTTTCCCTTTCTTTGGGCTTTCTTTCCCCTTTCTTTGGGCTTTCTTTGGGCTTTCCTTGGGCTTTCTTTGGGCTTTCTTTGGGATTTCTTTGGGATTTCATTGGGCTTTCTTTCCCCTCTCTTTGGGCTTTCTTTCCCCTTTCTTGGGGCTTTCTTTGGGCTTTCTTTGGGCTTTCTTTGCCCTTTCTTTGGGCTTTCTTTGGCCTTTCTTTGGGCTTTCTTGGGCTTTCAATGGGCTTTCTCTGGGCTTTCTTTGGGCTTTATTTGGGCTTTCTTTGGGCTTCTTTCCCCTTTCTTTGGGCTTTCTTTGGGCTTTCTTTCCCCTTTCTTTGGCCTTTCTTTCCTCTTTCTTTGGGCTTTCTTTGGGCTTTCTTTGGCCTTTCTTTGGGCTTTCTTCGGGCTTTCTTTCCCCTTTCTTTGGGCTTTCTTTCCCCTTTCTTTGGGCTTTCTTTCCCCTTCCTTTGGGCTTTCTTTGGGCTTTCTTTGGGCTTTCTTTGGGCTTTCTTTGGGCTTTCTTTGGGCTTTCCTTCCCCTTTCTTTGGGCTTTCTTTGGGCTTTCTTTGGGCTTTCTATGGCCTTTCTATGGCCTTTCTCTGGGCTTTCTTTGGGCTTTCTTTGGGCTTTCTTTGGGCTTTCTTTGGGCTTTCTTTCCCCTTTCTTTGGGCTTTCTTTCCCCTTTCTTTGGGCTTTCTTTCCCCTTTCTTTGGGCTTTCTTTGGGCTTTCTTTGGGCTTATTTCTATGGGCTTTCTCTGGGCTTTCTTTGGGCTTTATTTGGGCTTTCTTTGGGCTTTCTTTCCCCTTTCTTTGGGCTTTCTTTCCCCTTTCTTTGGGCTTTCTTTCCCCTTTCTTTGGGCTTTCTTTCCCCTTTCTTTGGGCTTTCTTTGGGCTTTCTTTGGGCTTTCTTTCCTCTTTCTTTGGGCTTTCTTTGGGCTTTTTTTCCACTTTCTCTGGGCTTTCTTTCCCTTTTCTTTGGGCTTTCTTTGGGCTTTCTTTCCCCTTTCTTTGGGCTTTCTTTGGGCTTTCTTTCCCCTTTCTTTGGGCTTTCTTTGGGTTTTCTTTCCCTTTTCCTTGGGCTTTCTTTGGGCTTTCTTTCCCCTTTGTTTGGGCTTTCTTTGGGCTTTCTTTGGGCTTTCTTTGTGCTTTCTTTGGGCTTTCCTTGGGCTTTCTTTGGGCTTTTTTTGGGCTTTCTTTCCCCTTTCTTTGGGCTTTCTTTCCCCTTTCTTGTGGCTTTCTTGTGGCATTCTTTGGGCTTTCTTTCCCCTTTCTTTGGGCTTTCTTTGGCCTTTCTTTGGGCTTTCTTTGGGCTTTCTATGGGCTTTCTCTGGGCTTTCTTTGGGCTTTATTTGGGCTTTCTTTGGGCTTCTTTCCCCTTTCTTTGGGCTTTCTTTGGGCTTTCTTTCCCCTTTCTTTGGGCTTTCTTTGGGCTTTCTTTGGGCTTTCCTTGGGCTTCCTTTGGGCTTTCTTTGGGCTTTCTTTGGAATTTCTTTGGGATTTCTTTGGGCTTTCTTTCCCCTTTCTTTGGGCTTTCTTTGGGCTTTCTTTGGGCTTTCTTTGGGCTTTCTTTGGGCTTTCTTTGGGATTTCTTTGGGCTGTCTTTGGGCTTTCTTTGGGCTTTCTTTGGACTTTCTTTCCCCTTTCTTTGGGCATTCTTTGAGCTTTCTTTGGGCTTTCTTTCCCCTTTCTTTGGGCTTTCTTTGGGCTTTCTTTGAGCTTCCTTTGGGCTTACTTTGGGCTTTCTTTGGGCTTTCTTTCGGCTTTCTTTGGGCTTTCTTTCCCCTTTCTCTGGGCTTTCTTTCCCCTTTCTTTGGGCTTTCTTTGGGCTTTCTTTGGGCTTTGTTTGGACTTTCTTTGGGCTTTCTTTACCCTTTCTTTGGGCTTTCTTTGGGCTTTCTTTCCCGTTTCTTTGGGCTTTCTTTGGGCTTTCTTTGGGCTTTCTTTGGGCTTTCTTTCCCCTTTCTTTGGGCTTTCTTTTGGCTTTCTTTCTCCTTTCTTTAGGCTTTCGTTGGGCTTTTTTGGGCTTTCTTTCCCCTTTCTTTGGGCTTTCTTTGGCCTTTCTTTCCCCTTTCTTTGGACTTTCTTTGGGCTTTCTTTCCCCTTTCTTTGGGCTTTCTTTGGGCTATCTTCCCCTTTCTTTCCCCTTTCTTTGGGCTTTCTTTCCCCTTTCTTTGGGCTTTCTTTGGGCTTTCTTTGGGCTTTCTTTCCCCTTTCTTTGGGCTTTCTTTCCCCTTTCTTTGGGCTTTCTTTCCCTTTCATTCTGCTTTCTTTGGGCTTTCTTTGGCCTTTCTTTCGGCTTTCCTTCCCCTTTCTTTGGGCTTTCTTTCCCCTTTCTTTGGCTTTCTTTCCCCTTTCTTTGGGCTTTCATTCCCCTTTCTTTGGGCTTTCTTTTGGCTTTCTTTGGGCTGTGTTTGGGCTCTCTTTGGGCTTTCTTTGGGCTTTCTTTGGGCTTTCTTTCCCCTTTCTTTGGGCTTTCTTTCCCCTTTCTTTGGGCTTTCCTTGGGCTTCCTTTGGGCTTTCTTTGGGCTTTCTTTGGGCTTTCTTTGGGATTTCTTTGGGATTTCTTTGGGCTTTCTTTCCCCTTTCTTTGGGCTTTCTTTCCCCTTTCTTTTGGCTTTCTTTGCCCTTTCTTTGGGCTTTCTTTCCCCTTTCTTTGGGCTTTCTTTGGGCTTTCTTTCCCCTTTCCTTGGGCTTTCTTTGGGCTTTCTTTGAAATTTCCTTGGGCTTTCTTTCCCCTTTCTTTGGGCTTTCTTTCCCGTTTCTTGTGGCTTTCTTTGGGCTTTCTTTGGGCTTTCTTTCCCCTTTCTTTGGGCTTTCTTTCCCCTTTCTTTGGGCTTTCTTTCCCCTTTCTTTGGGCTTTCTTTCCCCTTTCTTTGGGCTTTCTTTGGGCTTTCTTTCCCCTTTCTTTGGGCTTTCTTTCCCCTTTCTTTGGGCTTTCTTTCCCCTTTCTTTGGGCTTTCTTTCCCCTTTCTTTGGGCTTTCTTTCCCCTTTCTTTGGGCTTTCTTTCCCCTTTCTTTGGGCTTTCTTTGGGCTTTCTTTGGGCTTTCTTTCCCCTTTCTTTGGGCTTTCTTTCCCCTTTCTTTGGGCTTTCTTTCCCCTTTCTTTGGACTTTCTTTCCCCTTTCTTTGGGATTTCTTTCCCCTTTCTTTGGGCTTTCTTTCCCCTTTCTTTCCCCTTTATTTGGGCTTTCTTTGGGCTTTCTTTGGGCTGTCTTTGGGCTTTCTTTGGGCTTTCTTTCCCCTTTCTTTGGGCTTTCTTAACCCTTTCTTTCCCCTTTCTTTGGGCTTTCCTTGGGCTTCCTTTGGGCTTTCTTTGGGCTTTCTTTGGGCTTTCTTTGGGATTTCTTTGGGATTTCTTTGGGCTTTCTTTGCCCTTTCTTTGGGCTTTCTCTGGGCTTTCTTTGGGCTTTCTTAGGGCTTTCTTTCCCCTTTCTTTGGGCTTTCTTTGCCCTTTCTTTGGGCTTTCTTTGCCATTTCTTTGGGCTTTCTTTGCCCTTTCTTTGGGCTTTCTTTGCCCTTTCTTAGTGCTTACTTTCCCCTTTCTTTGGGCTTTCTTTGGGCTTTCTCTCCCATTTCTTTGGGCTTTCTTTCCCTTTTCTTTGGGCTTTCTTTCCCCTTTCTTTGGGCTTTCTTTCCCCTTTCTTTGGGCTTTCTTTGGGCTTTCTTTCCACTTTCTTTGGGCTTTCTTTCCCCTTTCTTTGGGCTTTCTTTGGGCTTTCTTTCTCCTTTATTTTCCCTTTCTTTGGGCTTTCTTTCCCCTTTCTTTGGGCTTTCTTTGGGCTTTCCTTGGGCATTCTTTCCCCTTTCTTGTGGCTTTCTTTGGGCTTTCTTTGGGCTTTCTTTGCCCTTTCTTTGGGCTTTCTTTGGCCTTTCTTTGGGCTTTCTTGGGCTTTCGATGGGCTTTCTCTGGGCTTTCTTTGGGCTTTATTTGGGCTTTCTTTGGGCTTCTTTCCCCTTTCTTTGGGCTTTCTTTGGGCTTTCTTTCCCCTTTCTTTGGCCTTTCTTTCCTCTTTCTTTGGGCTTTCTTTGGGCTTTCTTTGGCCTTTCTTTGGGCTTTCTTCGGGCTTTCTTTCCCCTTTCTTTGGGCTTTCTTTCCCCTTCCTTTGGGATTTCTTTGGGCTTTCTTTGGGCTTTCTTTGGGCTTTCTTTGGGCTTTCCTTCCCCTTTCTTTGGGCTTTCTTTGGGCTTTCTTTGGGCTTTCTATGGCCTTTCTATGGCCTTTCTCTGGGCTTTCTTTGGGCTTTCTTTGGGCTTTCTTTGGGCTTCTTTCCCCTTTCTTTGGGCTTTCTTTCCCCTTTCTTTGGGCTTTCTTTGGGCTTACTTTGGGCTTATTTCTATGGGCTTTCTCTGGGCTTTCTTTGGGCTTATTTCTATGGGCTTTCTCTGGGCTTTCTTTGGGCTTTATTTGGGCTTTCTTTGGGCTTTCTTTCCCCTTTCTTTGGCCTTTCTTTCCCCTTTCTTTGGGCTTTCTTTCCCCTTTCTTTGGGCTTTCTTTCCCCTTTCTTTGGGCTTTCTTTCCCCTTTCTTTGTGCTTTCTTTCCCCTTTCTTTGGGCTTTCTTTCCTCTTTCTTTGGGCTTTCTTTGGGCTTTCTTTCCACTTTCTTTGGGCTTTCTTTCCCCTTTCTTTGGGCTTTCTTTGGGCTTTCTTTCCCCTTTCTTTGGGCTTTCTTTGGGCTTTCTTTCCCCTTTCTTTGGGCTTTCTTTGGGTTTTCTTTCCCTTTTCCTTGGGCTTTCTTTGGGCTTTCTTTCCCCTTTGTTTGGGCTTTCTTTGGGCTTTCTTTGGGCTTTCTTTGTGCTTTCTTTGGGCTTTCCTTGGGCTTTCTTTGGGCTTTTTTTGGGCTTTCTTTCCCCTTTCTTTGGGCTTTCTTTCCCCTTTCTTGTGGCTTTCTTGTGGCTTTCTTTGGGCTTTCTTTCCCCTTTCTTTGGGCTTTCTTTGGCCTTTCTTTGGGCTTTCTTTGGGCTTTCTATGGGCTTTCTCTGGGCTTTCTTTGGGCTTTATTTGGGCTTTCTTTGGGCTTCTTTCCCCTTTCTTTGGGCTTTTTTTGGGCTTTCTTTCCCCTTTCTTTGGGCTTTCTTTCCCCTTTCTTGTGGCTTTCTTGTGGCTTTCTTTGGGCTTTCTTTCCCCTTTCTTTGGGCTTTCTTTGGCCTTTCTTTGGGCTTTCTTTGGGCTTTCTATGGGCTTTCTCTGGGCTTTCTTTGGGCTTTCTTTGGGCTTCTTTCCCCTTTCTTTGGGCTTTCTTTGGGCTTTCTTTCCCCTTTCTTTGGGCTTTCTTTGGGCTTTCTTTGGGCTTTCCTTGGGCTTCCTTTGGGCTTTCTTTGGGCTTTCTTTGGGCTTTCTTTGGGCTTTCTTTGGGCTTTCTTTCCCCTTTCTTTGGGCTTTCTTTCCCCTTTCTTGGGGCTTTCTTTGGGCTTTCTTTGGGCTTTCTTTCCCCTTTCTTTGGGCTTTCTTTCCCCTTTCTTTGGGCTTTCTTTGGGCTTTCTTTGGGATTTCTTTGGGCTTTCTTTGGGCTTTCCTTCCCCTTTCTTTGGGCTTTCTTTGGGCTTTCCTTCCCCTTTCTTTGGGCTTTCTTTGGGCTTTCTTTGGGCTTTCTATGGCCTTTCTATGGCCTTTCTCTGGGCTTTCTTTGGGCTTTCTTTGGGCTTTCTTTGGGCTTCTTTCCCCTTTCTTTGGGCTTTCTTTGGGCTTTCTTTCCCCTTTCTTTGGGCTTTCTTTCCCCTTTCTTTGGGCTTTCTTTGGGCTTTCTTTGGGCTTTCTTTCCCCTTTCTTTCGGCATTCTTTGGGCTTTCTTTCCACTTTCTTTGGGCTTTCTTTGGGCTGTCTTTGGGCTTTCTTTCCCCTTTCTTTGGGCTTTCTTTGGGCTTTCTTTCCCCTTTCTTTGGGCTTTCTTTGGGCTTTCTTTGAGCTTCCTTTGGGCTTACTTTGGGCTTTCTTTGGGCTTTCTTTCGGCTTTCTTTGGGCTTTCTTTCCCCTTTCTTTGGGCTTTCTTTCCCCTTTCTTTTGGCTTTCATTGGGCTTTCTTTGGGCTTTCTTTCCCCTTTCTTTGGGTATTCTTTGGGCTTTCTTTCCCCTTTCTTTGGGCTTTCTTTGGGCTTTCTTTGTGCTTTCTTTCCCATTTCTTTGGGCTTTCTTTTGGCTTTCTTTCCCCTTTCTTTAGGCTTTCTTTGGGCTTTCTTTGGGCTTTCTTTCCCCTTTCTTTGGGCTTTCTTTCCCCTTTCTTTGGACTTTCTTTGGGCTTTCTTTCCCCTTTCTTTGGGCTTTCTTTGGGCTATCTTCCCCTTTCTTTCCCCTTTCTTTGGTCTTTCTTTGGGCTTTCTTTCCCCTTTCTTTGGGCTTTCTTTGGGCTTTCTTTGGGCTTTCTTTGGGCTTTATTTCCCCTTTCTTTGGTCTTTCTTTCCCCTTTCTTTGGGCTTTCTATCCCCTTTCTTTGGGCTTTCTTTCCCCTTTCTTTGGGCTTTCTTTCCCCTTTCTTTGGGCTTTCTTTGGGCTTTCTTTGGGCTTTCTTTCCCCTTTCTTTGGGCTTTCTTTCCCATTTCTTTGGGCTTTCTTTCCCCTTTCTTTGGGATTTCTTTCTCCTTTCTTTCCCCTTTCTTTGGGCTTTCTTTGGGCTTTCTTTGGGCTTTCTTTGGGCTTTCTTTCCCCTTTCTTTGGGCTTTCTTTGGGCTTTCTTTGGGCTTTCCTTGGGCTTCCTTTGGGCTTTCTTTGGGCTTTCTTTGGAATTTGTTTGGGATTCTTTGGGCATTCTTTGGGCTTTCTTTGGGCTTTCTTTCCCCTTTCTTTGGGCTTTCTTTGGGCTTTCTTTGAGCTTCCTTTGGGCTTACTTTGGGCTTTCTTTGGGCTTTCTTTCGGCTTTCTTTGGGCTTTCTTTCCCCTTTCTTTGGGCTTTCTTTCCCCTTTCTTTGGGCTTTCTTTGGGCTTTCTTTGGGCTTTGTTTGGACTTTCTTTGGGCTTTCTTTACCCTTTCTTTGGGCTTTCTTTGGGCTTTCTTTCCCGTTTCTTTGGGCTTTCTTTGGGCTTTCTTTGGGCTTTCTTTGGGCTTTCTTTCCCCTTTCTTTGGGCTTTCTTTGGGCTTTCTTTCTCCTTTATTTTCCCTTTCTTTGGGCTTTCTTTCCCCTTTCCTTGGGCTTTCTTTGGGCTTTCTTTGGGATTTCTTTGGGCTTTCTTTCCCCTTTCTTAGGGCTTTCTTTGGGCTTTCTTTCCCCTTTCTTTGGGCTTTCTTTCCCCTTTCTTTGGGCTTTCTTTCCCCTTTCTTTGGGCTTTCTTCCACCTTTCTTTGGGCTTTCTTTGGGATTTCTTTGGGCTTTCTTTCCCCTTTCTTTGGGATTTCTTTCCCCTTTCTTTGGGATTTCTTTCCCCTTTCTTTGGGATTTCTTTCCCCTTTCTTTGGGCTTTCTTTCCCCTTTCTCTGGGCTTTCTTTCCCCTTTCTTTCACCTTTCTTTGGGCTTTCTTTGGGATTTCTTTGGGCTGTCTTTGGGCTTTCTTTCCCCTTTCTTTGGGCTTTCTTTCCCCTTTCTTTGGGCTTTCTTTCCCCTTTCTTTCCCCTTTATTTGGGCTTTCTTTGGGCTTTCTTTGGGCTGTCTTTGGGCTTTCTTTGGGCTTTCTTTCGCCTTTCTTTGGGCTTTCTTAACCCTTTCTTTCCCCTTACTTTGGGCTTTCTTTGGGCTTTCTTTGGGCTGTCTTTGGGCTTTCTTTGGGCTTTCTTTCGCCTTTCTTTGGGCTTTCTTAACCCTTTCTTTCCCCTTTCTTTGGGCTTTCCTTGGGCTTCCTTTGGGCTTTCTTTGGGCTTTCTTTGGGCTTTCTTTGGGATTTCTTTGGGATTTCTTTGGGCTTTCTTTCCCCTTTCTTTGGGCTTTCTTTCCCCTTTCTTGGGGCTTTCTTAGGGCTTTCTTTCCCCTTTCTTTGGGCTTTCTTTGCCCTTTCTTTGGGCTTTCTTTGCCATTTCTTTGGGCTTTCTTTGCCCTTTCTTTGGGCTTTATTTGCCCTTTCTTAGTGCTTACTTTCCCCTTTCTTTGGGCTTTCTTTGGGCTTTCTCTCCCATTTCTTTGGGCTTTCTTTCCCTTTTCTTTGGGCTTTCTTTCCCCTTTCTTTGGGCTTTCTTTCCCCTTTCTTTGGGCTTTCTTTGGGCTTTCTTTCCCCTTTCTTTGGGCTTTCTTTCCCCTTTCTTTGGGCTTTCTTTGGGCTTTCTTTCTCCTTTATTTTCCCTTTCTTTGGGCTTTCTTTCCCCTTTCTTTGGGCTTTCTTTGGGCTTTCCTTGGGCTTTCTTTGGGCTTTCTTTGGGATTTCTTTGGGATTTCATTGGGCTTTCTTTCCCCTCTCTTTGGGCTTTCTTTCCCCTTTCTTGGGGCTTTCTTTGGGCTTTCTTTGGGCTTTCTTTGCCCTTTCTTTGGGCTTTCTTTGGCCTTTCTTTGGGCTTTCTTGGGCTTTCGATGGGCTTTCTCTGGGCTTTCTTTGGGCTTTATTTGGGCTTTCTTTGGGCTTCTTTCCCCTTTCTTTGGGCTTTCTTTGGGCTTTCTTTCCCCTTTCTTTGGCCTTTCTTTCCTCTTTCTTTGGGCTTTCTTTGGGCTTTCTTTGGCCTTTCTTTGGGCTTTCTTCGGGCTTTCTTTCCCCTTTCTTTGGGCTTTCTTTCCCCTTTCTTTGGGCTTTCTTTCCCCTTCCTTTGGGCTTTCTTTGGGCTTTCTTTGGGCTTTCTTTGGGCTTTCTTTGGGCTTTCCTTCCCCTTTCTTTGGGCTTTCTTTGGGCTTTCTTTGGGCTTTCTATGGCCTTTCTATGGCCTTTCTCTGGGCTTTCTTTGGGCTTTCTTTGGGCTTTCTTTGGGCTTCTTTCCCCTTTCTTTGGGCTTTCTTTGGGCTTTCTTTCCCCTTTCTTTGGGCTTTCTTTCCCCTTTCTTTGGGCTTTCTTTGGGCTTTCTTTGGGCTTATTTCTATGGGCTTTCTCTGGGCTTTCTTTGGGCTTTATTTGGGCTTTCTTTGGGCTTTCTTTCCCCTTTCTTTGGCCTTTCTTTCCCCTTTCTTTGGGCTTTCTTTCCCCTTTCTTTGGGCTTTCTTTCCCCTTTCTTTGGGCTTTCTTTCCCCTTTCTTTGTGCTTTCTTTCCCCTTTCTTTGGGCTTTCTTTCCTCTTTCTTTGGGCTTTCTTTGGGCTTTTTTTCCACTTTCTCTGGGCTTTCTTTCCCCTTTCTTTGGGCTTTCTTTGGGCTTTCTTTCCCCTTTCTTTGGGCTTTCTTTGGGCTTTCTTTCCCCTTTCTTTGGGCTTTCTTTGGGTTTTCTTTCCCTTTTCCTTGGGCTTTCTTTGGGCTTTCTTTCCCCTTTGTTTGGGCTTTCTTTGGGCTTTCTTTGGGCTTTCTTTGTGCTTTCTTTGGGCTTTCCTTGGGCTTTCTTTGGGCTTTTTTTGGGCTTTCTTTCCCCTTTCTTTGGGCTTTCTTTCCCCTTTCTTGTGGCTTTCTTGTGGCTTTCTTTGGGCTTTCTTTCCCCTTTCTTTGGGCTTTCTTTGGCCTTTCTTTGGGCTTTCTTTGGGCTTTCTATGGGCTTTCTCTGGGCTTTCTTTGGGCTTTATTTGGGCTTTCTTTGGGCTTCTTTCCCCTTTCTTTGGGCTTTCTTTGGGCTTTCTTTCCCCTTTCTTTGGGCTTTCTTTGGGCTTTCTTTGGGCTTTCCTTGGGCTTCCTTTGGGCTTTCTTTGGGCTTTCTTTGGAATTTCTTTGGGATTTCTTTGGGCTTTCTTTCCCCTTTCTTTGGGCTTTCTTTGGGCTTTCTTTGGGCTTTCTTTGGGCTTTCTTTGGGCTTTCTTTGGGCTTTCTTTGGGATTTCTTTGGGCTGTCTTTGGGCTTTCTTTGGGCTTTCTTTGGACTTTCTTTCCCCTTTCTTTGGGCATTCTTTGGGCTTTCTTTGGGCTTTCTTTCCCCTTTCTTTGGGCTTTCTTTGGGCTTTCTTTGAGCTTCCTTTGGGCTTACTTTGGGCTTTCTTTGGGCTTTCTTTCGGCTTTCTTTGGGCTTTCTTTCCCCTTTCTCTGGGCTTTCTTTCCCCTTTCTTTGGGCTTTCTTTGGGCTTTCTTTGGGCTTTGTTTGGACTTTCTTTGGGCTTTCTTTACCCTTTCTTTGGGCTTTCTTTGGGCTTTCTTTCCCGTTTCTTTGGGCTTTCTTTGGGCTTTCTTTGGGCTTTCTTTGGGCTTTCTTTCCCCTTTCTTTGGGCTTTCTTTTGGCTTTCTTTCTCCTTTCTTTAGGCTTTCGTTGGGCTTTTTTGGGCTTTCTTTCCCCTTTCTTTGGGCTTTCTTTGGCCTTTCTTTCCCCTTTCTTTGGACTTTCTTTGGGCTTTCTTTCCCCTTTCTTTGGGCTTTCTTTGGGCTATCTTCCCCTTTCTTTCCCCTTTCTTTGGGCTTTCTTTCCCCTTTCTTTGGGCTTTCTTTGGGCTTTCTTTGGGCTTTCTTTCCCCTTTCTTTGGGCTTTCTTTCCCCTTTCTTTGGGCTTTCTTTCCCTTTCATTCTGCTTTCTTTGGGCTTTCTTTGGCCTTTCTTTCGGCTTTCCTTCCCCTTTCTTTGGGCTTTCTTTCCCCTTTCTTTGGCTTTCTTTCCCCTTTCTTTGGGCTTTCATTCCCCTTTCTTTGGGCTTTCTTTTGGCTTTCTTTGGGCTGTGTTTGGGCTCTCTTTGGGCTTTCTTTGGGCTTTCTTTGGGCTTTCTTTCCCCTTTCTTTGGGCTTTCTTTCCCCTTTCTTTGGGCTTTCCTTGGGCTTCCTTTGGGCTTTCTTTGGGCTTTCTTTGGGCTTTCTTTGGTATTTCTTTGGGATTTCTTTGGGCTTTCTTTCCCCTTTCTTTGGGCTTTCTTTCCCCTTTCTTTTGGCTTTCTTTGCCCTTTCTTTGGGCTTTCTTTCCCCTTTCTTTGGGCTTTCTTTGGGCTTTCTTTCCCCTTTCCTTGGGCTTTCTTTGGGCTTTCTTTGAAATTTCCTTGGGCTTTCTTTCCCCTTTCTTTGGGCTTTCTTTCCCCTTTCTTGTGGCTTTCTTTGGGCTTTCTTTGGGCTTTCTTTCCCCTTTCTTTGGGCTTTCTTTCCCCTTTCTTTGGGCTTTCTTTCCCCTTTCTTTGGGCTTTCTTTGGGCTTTCTTTCCCCTTTCTTTGGGCTTTCTTTGGGCTTTCTTTGGGCTTTCTTTCCCCTTTCTTTGGGCTTTCTTTCCCCTTTCTTTGGGCTTTCTTTCCCCTTTCTTTGGGCTTTCTTTCCCCTTTCTTTGGGCTTTCTTTGGGCTTTCTTTGGGCTTTCTTTCCCCTTTCTTTGGGCTTTCTTTCCCCTTTCTTTGGGCTTTCTTTCCCCTTTCTTTGGGCTTTCTTTCCCCTTTCTTTGGGATTTCTTTCCCCTTTCTTTGGGCTTTCTTTCCCCTTTCTTTCCCCTTTATTTGGGCTTTCTTTGGGCTTTCTTTGGGCTGTCTTTGGGCTTTCTTTGGGCTTTCTTTCCCCTTTCTTTGGGCTTTCTTAACCCTTTCTTTCCCCTTTCTTTGGGCTTTCCTTGGGCTTCCTTTGGGCTTTCTTTGGGCTTTCTTTGGGCTTTCTTTGGGATTTCTTTGGGATTTCTTTGGTCTTTCTTTGCCCTTTCTTTGGGCTTTCTCTGGGCTTTCTTTGGGCTTTCTTAGGGCTTTCTTTCCCCTTTCTTTGGGCTTTCTTTGCCCTTTCTTTGGGCTTTCTTTGCCATTTCTTTGGGCTTTCTTTGCCCTTTCTTTGGGCTTTCTTTGCCCTTTCTTAGTGCTTACTTTCCCCTTTCTTTGGGCTTTCTTTGGGCTTTCTCTCCCATTTCTTTGGGCTTTCTTTCCCTTTTCTTTGGGCTTTCTTTCCCCTTTCTTTGGGCTTTCTTTCCCCTTTCTTTGGGCTTTCTTTGGGCTTTCTTTCCCCTTTCTTTGGGCTTTCTTTCCCCTTTCTTTGGGCTTTCTTTGGGCTTTCTTTCTCCTTTATTTTCCCTTTCTTTGGGCTTTCTTTCCCCTTTCTTTGGGCTTTCTTTGGGCTTTCCTTGGGCTTTCTTTCCCCTTTCTTGTGGCTTTCTTTGGGCTTTCTTTGGGCTTTCTTTGCCCTTTCTTTGGGCTTTCTTTGGCCTTTCTTTGGGCTTTCTTGGGCTTTCTATGGGCTTTCTCTGGGCTTTCTTTGGGCTTTATTTGGGCTTTCTTTGGGCTTCTTTCCCCTTTCTTTGGGCTTTCTTTGGGCTTTCTTTCCCCTTTCTTTGGCCTTTCTTTCCTCTTTCTTTGGGCTTTCTTTGGGCTTTCTTTGGCCTTTCTTTGGGCTTTCTTCGGGCTTTCTTTCCCCTTTCTTTGGGCTTTCTTTCCCCTTTCTTTGGGCTTTCTTTCCCCTTCCTTTGGGCTTTCTTTGGGCTTTCTTTGGGCTTTCTTTGGGCTTTCTTTGGGCTTTCCTTCCCCTTTCTTTGGGCTTTCTTTGGGCTTTCTTTGGGCTTTCTATGGCCTTTCTATGGCCTTTCTCTGGGCTTTCTTTGGGCTTTCTTTGGGCTTTCTTTGGGCTTCTTTCCCCTTTCTTTGGGCTTTCTTTGGGCTTTCTTTCCCCTTTCTTTGGGCTTTCTTTCCCCTTTCTTTGGGCTTTCTTTGGGCTTTCTTTGGGCTTATTTCTATGGGCTTTCTCTGGGCTTTCTTTGGGCTTTATTTGGGCTTTCTTTGGGCTTTCTTTCCCCTTTCTTTGGCCTTTCTTTCCCCTTTCTTTGGGCTTTCTTTCCCCTTTCTTTGGGCTTTCTTTCCCCTTTCTTTGGGCTTTCTTTCCCCTTTCTTTGTGCTTTCTTTCCCCTTTCTTTGGGCTTTCTTTCCTCTTTCTTTGGGCTTTCTTTGGGCTTTTTTTCCACTTTCTCTGGGCTTTCTTTCCCCTTTCTTTGGGCTTTCTTTGGGCTTTCTTTCTCCTTTATTTTCCCTTTCTTTGGGCTTTCTTTCCCCTTTCTTTGGGCTTTCTTTGGGCTTTCCTTGGGCTTTCTTTCCCCTTTCTTGTGGCTTTCTTTGGGCTTTCTTTGGGCTTTCTTTGCCCTTTCTTTGGGCTTTCTTTGGCCTTTCTTTGGGCTTTCTTGGGCTTTCTATGGGCTTTCTCTGGGCTTTCTTTGGGCTTTATTTGGGCTTTCTTTGGGCTTCTTTCCCCTTTCTTTGGGCTTTCTTTGGGCTTTCTTTCCCCTTTCTTTGGCCTTTCTTTCCTCTTTCTTTGGGCTTTCTTTGGGCTTTCTTTGGCCTTTCTTTGGGCTTTCTTCGGGCTTTCTTTCCCCTTTCTTTGGGCTTTCTTTCCCCTTTCTTTGGGCTTTCTTTCCCCTTCCTTTGGGCTTTCTTTGGGCTTTCTTTGGGCTTTCTTTGGGCTTTCTTTGGGCTTTCCTTCCCCTTTCTTTGGGCTTTCTTTGGGCTTTCTTTGGGCTTTCTATGGCCTTTCTATGGCCTTTCTCTGGGCTTTCTTTGGGCTTTCTTTGGGCTTTCTTTGGGCTTCTTTCCCCTTTCTTTGGGCTTTCTTTGGGCTTTCTTTCCCCTTTCTTTGGGCTTTCTTTCCCCTTTCTTTGGGCTTTCTTTGGGCTTTCTTTGGGCTTATTTCTATGGGCTTTCTCTGGGCTTTCTTTGGGCTTTATTTGGGCTTTCTTTGGGCTTTCTTTCCCCTTTCTTTGGCCTTTCTTTCCCCTTTCTTTGGGCTTTCTTTCCCCTTTCTTTGGGCTTTCTTTCCCCTTTCTTTGGGCTTTCTTTCCCCTTTCTTTGTGCTTTCTTTCCCCTTTCTTTGGGCTTTCTTTCCTCTTTCTTTGGGCTTTCTTTGGGCTTTTTTTCCACTTTCTCTGGGCTTTCTTTCCCCTTTCTTTGGGCTTTCTTTGGGCTTTCTTTCCCCTTTCTTTGGGCTTTCTTTGGGCTTTCTTTCCCCTTTCTTTGGGCTTTCTTTGGGTTTTCTTTCCCTTTTCCTTGGGCTTTCTTTGGGCTTTCTTTCCCCTTTGTTTGGGCTTTCTTTGGGCTTTCTTTGGGCTTTCTTTGTGCTTTCTTTGGGCTTTCCTTGGGCTTTCTTTGGGCTTTTTTTGGGCTTTCTTTCCCCTTTCTTTGGGCTTTCTTTCCCCTTTCTTGTGGCTTTCTTGTGGCTTTCTTTGGGCTTTCTTTCCCCTTTCTTTGGGCTTTCTTTGGCCTTTCTTTGGGCTTTCTTTGGGCTTTCTATGGGCTTTCTCTGGGCTTTCTTTGGGCTTTATTTGGGCTTTCTTTGGGCTTCTTTCCCCTTTCTTTGGGCTTTCTTTGGGCTTTCTTTCCCCTTTCTTTGGGCTTTCTTTGGGCTTTCTTTGGGCTTTCCTTGGGCTTCCTTTGGGCTTTCTTTGGGCTTTCTTTGGAATTTCTTTGGGATTTCTTTGGGCTTTCTTTCCCCTTTCTTTGGGCTTTCTTTGGGCTTTCTTTGGGCTTTCTTTGGGCTTTCTTTGGGCTTTCTTTGGGCTTTCTTTGGGATTTCTTTGGGCTGTCTTTGGGCTTTCTTTGGGCTTTCTTTGGACTTTCTTTCCCCTTTCTTTGGGCATTCTTTGGGCTTTCTTTGGGCTTTCTTTCCCCTTTCTTTGGGCTTTCTTTGGGCTTTCTTTGAGCTTCCTTTGGGCTTACTTTGGGCTTTCTTTGGGCTTTCTTTCGGCTTTCTTTGGGCTTTCTTTCCCCTTTCTCTGGGCTTTCTTTCCCCTTTCTTTGGGCTTTCTTTGGGCTTTGTTTGGACTTTCTTTGGGCTTTCTTTACCCTTTCTTTGGGCTTTCTTTGGGCTTTCTTTCCCGTTTCTTTGGGCTTTCTTTGGGCTTTCTTTGGGCTTTCTTTGGGCTTTCTTTCCCCTTTCTTTGGGCTTTCTTTTGGCTTTCTTTCTCCTTTCTTTAGGCTTTCGTTGGGCTTTTTTGGGCTTTCTTTCCCCTTTCTTTGGGCTTTCTTTGGCCTTTCTTTCCCCTTTCTTTGGACTTTCTTTGGGCTTTCTTTCCCCTTTCTTTGGGCTTTCTTTGGGCTATCTTCCCCTTTCTTTCCCCTTTCTTTGGGCTTTCTTTCCCCTTTCTTTGGGCTTTCTTTGGGCTTTCTTTGGGCTTTCTTTCCCCTTTCTTTGGGCTTTCTTTCCCCTTTCTTTGGGCTTTCTTTCCCTTTCATTCTGCTTTCTTTGGGCTTTCTTTGGCCTTTCTTTCGGCTTTCCTTCCCCTTTCTTTGGGCTTTCTTTCCCCTTTCTTTGGCTTTCTTTCCCCTTTCTTTGGGCTTTCATTCCCCTTTCTTTGGGCTTTCTTTTGGCTTTCTTTGGGCTGTGTTTGGGCTCTCTTTGGGCTTTCTTTGGGCTTTCTTTGGGCTTTCTTTCCCCTTTCTTTGGGCTTTCTTTCCCCTTTCTTTGGGCTTTCCTTGGGCTTCCTTTGGGCTTTCTTTGGGCTTTCTTTGGGCTTTCTTTGGTATTTCTTTGGGATTTCTTTGGGCTTTCTTTCCCCTTTCTTTGGGCTTTCTTTCCCCTTTCTTTTGGCTTTCTTTGCCCTTTCTTTGGGCTTTCTTTCCCCTTTCTTTGGGCTTTCTTTGGGCTTTCTTTCCCCTTTCCTTGGGCTTTCTTTGGGCTTTCTTTGAAATTTCCTTGGGCTTTCTTTCCCCTTTCTTTGGCTTTCTTTCCCCTTTCTTGTGGCTTTCTTTGGGCTTTCTTTGGGCTTTCTTTCCCCTTTCTTTGGGCTTTCTTTCCCCTTTCTTTGGGCTTTCTTTCCCCTTTCTTTGGGCTTTCTTTGGGCTTTCTTTCCCCTTTCTTTGGGCTTTCTTTGGGCTTTCTTTGGGCTTTCTTTCCCCTTTCTTTGGGCTTTCTTTCCCCTTTCTTTGGGCTTTCTTTCCCCTTTCTTTGGGCTTTCTTTCCCCTTTCTTTGGGCTTTCTTTGGGCTTTCTTTGGGCTTTCTTTCCCCTTTCTTTGGGCTTTCTTTCCCCTTTCTTTGGGCTTTCTTTCCCCTTTCTTTGGGCTTTCTTTCCCCTTTCTTTGGGATTTCTTTCCCCTTTCTTTGGGCTTTCTTTCCCCTTTCTTTCCCCTTTATTTGGGCTTTCTTTGGGCTTTCTTTGGGCTGTCTTTGGGCTTTCTTTGGGCTTTCTTTCCCCTTTCTTTGGGCTTTCTTAACCCTTTCTTTCCCCTTTCTTTGGGCTTTCCTTGGGCTTCCTTTGGGCTTTCTTTGGGCTTTCTTTGGGCTTTCTTTGGGATTTCTTTGGGATTTCTTTGGTCTTTCTTTGCCCTTTCTTTGGGCTTTCTCTGGGCTTTCTTTGGGCTTTCTTAGGGCTTTCTTTCCCCTTTCTTTGGGCTTTCTTTGCCCTTTCTTTGGGCTTTCTTTGCCATTTCTTTGGGCTTTCTTTGCCCTTTCTTTGGGCTTTCTTTGCCCTTTCTTAGTGCTTACTTTCCCCTTTCTTTGGGCTTTCTTTGGGCTTTCTCTCCCATTTCTTTGGGCTTTCTTTCCCTTTTCTTTGGGCTTTCTTTCCCCTTTCTTTGGGCTTTCTTTCCCCTTTCTTTGGGCTTTCTTTGGGCTTTCTTTCCCCTTTCTTTGGGCTTTCTTTCCCCGTTCTTTGGGCTTTCTTTGGGCTTTCTTTCTCCTTTATTTTCCCTTTCTTTGGGCTTTCTTTCCCCTTTCTTTGGGCTTTCTTTGGGCTTTCCTTGGGCTTTCTTTCCCCTTTCTTGTGGCTTTCTTTGGGCTTTCTTTGGGCTTTCTTTGCCCTTTCTTTGGGCTTTCTTTGGCCTTTCTTTGGGCTTTCTTGGGCTTTCTATGGGCTTTCTCTGGGCTTTCTTTGGGCTTTATTTGGGCTTTCTTTGGGCTTCTTTCCCCTTTCTTTGGGCTTTCTTTGGGCTTTCTTTCCCCTTTCTTTGGCCTTTCTTTCCTCTTTCTTTGGGCTTTCTTTGGGCTTTCTTTGGCCTTTCTTTGGGCTTTCTTCGGGCTTTCTTTCCCCTTTCTTTGGGCTTTCTTTCCCCTTTCTTTGGGCTTTCTTTCCCCTTCCTTTGGGCTTTCTTTGGGCTTTCTTTGGGCTTTCTTTGGGCTTTCTTTGGGCTTTCCTTCCCCTTTCTTTGGGCTTTCTTTGGGCTTTCTTTGGGCTTTCTATGGCCTTTCTATGGCCTTTCTCTGGGCTTTCTTTGGGCTTTCTTTGGGCTTTCTTTGGGCTTCTTTCCCCTTTCTTTGGGCTTTCTTTGGGCTTTCTTTCCCCTTTCTTTGGGCTTTCTTTCCCCTTTCTTTGGGCTTTCTTTGGGCTTTCTTTGGGCTTATTTCTATGGGCTTTCTCTGGGCTTTCTTTGGGCTTTATTTGGGCTTTCTTTGGGCTTTCTTTCCCCTTTCTTTGGCCTTTCTTTCCCCTTTCTTTGGGCTTTCTTTCCCCTTTCTTTGGGCTTTCTTTCCCCTTTCTTTGGGCTTTCTTTCCCCTTTCTTTGTGCTTTCTTTCCCCTTTCTTTGGGCTTTCTTTCCTCTTTCTTTGGGCTTTCTTTGGGCTTTCTTTGGGCTTTCTTTGGGCTTTCTTTCCCCTTTCTTTGGGCTTTCTTTGGGCTTTCTTTCCCCTTTCTTTGGGCTTTCTTTGGGTTTTCTTTCCCTTTTCCTTGGGCTTTCTTTGGGCTTTCTTTCCCCTTTGTTTGGGCTTTCTTTGGGCTTTCTTTGGGCTTTCTTTGTGCTTTCTTTGGGCTTTCCTTGGGCTTTCTTTGGGCTTTTTTTGGGCTTTCTTTCCCCTTTCTTTGGGCTTTCTTTCCCCTTTCTTGTGGCTTTCTTGTGGCTTTCTTTGGGCTTTCTTTCCCCTTTCTTTGGGCTTTCTTTGGCCTTTCTTTGGGCTTTCTTTGGGCTTTCTATGGGCTTTCTCTGGGCTTTCTTTGGGCTTTATTTGGGCTTTCTTTGGGCTTCTTTCCCCTTTCTTTGGGCTTTTTTTGGGCTTTCTTTCCCCTTTCTTTGGGCTTTCTTTCCCCTTTCTTGTGGCTTTCTTGTGGCTTTCTTTGGGCTTTCTTTCCCCTTTCTTTGGGCTTTCTTTGGCCTTTCTTTGGGCTTTCTATGGGCTTTCTCTGGGCTTTCTTTGGGCTTTATTTGGGCTTTCTTTGGGCTTCTTTCCCCTTTCTTTGGGCTTTCTTTGGGCTTTCTTTCCCCTTTCTTTGGGCTTTCTTTGGGCTTTCTTTGGGCTTTCCTTGGGCTTCCTTTGGGCTTTCTTTGGGCTTTCTTTGGGCTTTCTTTGGGCTTTCTTTGGGCTTTCTTTCCCCTTTCTTTGGGCTTTCTTTCCCCTTTCTTGGGGCTTTCTTTGGGCTTTCTTTGGGCTTTCTTTCCCCTTTCTTTGGGCTTTCTTTCCCCTTTCTTTGGGCTTTCTTTGGGCTTTCTTTGGGCTTTCTTTGGGCTTTCCTTGGGCTTTCCTTCCCCTTTCTTTGGGCTTTCTTTGGGCTTTCCTTCCCCTTTCTTTGGGCTTTCTTTGGGCTTTCTTTGGGCTTTCTATGGCCTTTCTATGGCCTTTCTCTGGGCTTTCTTTGGGCTTTCTTTGGGCTTTCTTTGGGCTTCTTTCCCCTTTCTTTGGGCTTTCTTTGGGCTTTCTTTCCCCTTTCTTTGGGCTTTCTTTCCCCTTTCTTTGGGCTTTCTTTGGGCTTTCTTTGGGCTTTCTTTCCCCTTTCTTTCGGCATTCTTTGGGCTTTCTTTCCACTTTCTTTGGGCTTTCTTTGGGCTGTCTTTGGGCTTTCTTTCCCCTTTCTTTGGGCTTTCTTTGGGCTTTCTTTCCCCTTTCTTTGGGCTTTCTTTGGGATTTCTTTGAGCTTCCTTTGGGCTTCCTTTGGGCTTTCTTTGGGCTTTCTTTCGGCTTTCTTTGGGCTTTCTTTCCCCTTTCTTTGGGCTTTCTTTCCCCTTTCTTTGGGCTTTCTTTGGGCTTTCTTTGGGCTTTCTTTCCCCTTTCTTTCCCCTTTCTTTGGGCTTTCTTTCCCCTTTCTTTGGGCTTTCTTTGGGCTTTCTTTCTCCTTTATTTTCCCTTTCTTTGGGCTTTCTTTTCCCTTTCCTTGGGCTTTCTTTGGGCTTTCTTTGGGATTTCTTTGGGCTTTCTTTCCCCTTTCTTTGGGCTTTCTTTGGGCTTTCTTTCCCCTTTCTTTGGGCTTTCTTTCCCCTTTCTTTGGGCTTTCTTTCCCCTTTCTTTGGGCTTTCTTCCACCTTTCTTTGGGCTTTCTTTGGGATTTCTTTGGGCTTTCTTTCCCCTTTCTTTGGGCTTTCTTTCCCCTTTCTTTGGGATTTCTTTCCCCTTTCTTTGGGATTTCTTTCCCCTTTCTTTGGGCTTTCTTTCCCCTTTCTCTGGGCTTTCTTTCCCCTTTCTTTCACCTTTCTTTGGGCTTTCTTTGGGATTTCTTTGGGCTGTCTTTGGGCTTTCTTTTGGCTTTCTTTGGGATTTCCTTTGGCTTTCTTTCCCCTTTCTTTGGGTTTTCTTTGGGCTTTCTTTGGGCTTTCCTTGGGCTTCCTTTGGGCTTTCTTTCCCCTTTCTTTGGGCTTTCTTTGGGCTTTCTTTGGGCTTTCTTTGGGCTTTCTTTGGGCTTTCTTTCCCCTTTCTTTTGGCTTTCTTTGGGCTTTCTTAGTGCTTTCTTTGGGCTTTCTTTCCCCTTTCTTTGGGCATTCTTTGGGCTTTCTTTGGGCTTTCTTTCCCCTTTCTTTGGGCTTTCTTTGGGCTTTCTTTGAGCTTCCTTTGGGCTTACTTTGGGCTTTCTTTGGGCTTTCTTTCGGCTTTCTTTGGGCTTTCTTTCCCCTTTCTTTGGGCTTTCTTTCCCCTTTCTTTGGGCTTTCTTTCCCCTTTCTTTGGGCTTTCTTTGGGCTTTCTTTCTCATTTTTTTCCCTTTCTTTGGGCTTTCTTTCCCCTTTCTTTGGGCTTTCTTTCCCCTTCCTTTGGGATTTCTTTCCCCTTTCTTTGGGCTTTCTTTGGGGTTTCTTTCCCCTTTCTTTGGGTTTTCTTTGGGCTTTGTTTGGGCTTTCTTTGGGCTTTCTTGGGGCTTTCTTTCCCTTTCTTTGGGCTTTCTTTTGGCTTTCTTTCCCCTTTCTTTAGGCTTTCTTTGGGCTTTCTTTGGGCTTTCTTTCCCCTTTTTTTTTTGCTTTCTTTGGGCTTTCTTTCCCCTTTCTTTGGACTTTCTTTGGCCTTTCTTTCCCCTTTCTTTGGGCTTTCTTTGGGCTTTCTTTGGGCTATCTTCCCCTTTCTATCGCCTTTCTTTGGGCTTTCTTTGGGCTTTCTTTCCCCTTTCTTTGGGCTTTCTTTGGGCTTTCTTTGGGCTTTCTTTGGGCTTTCTTTCCCATTTCTTTGGGCTTTCTTTCCCCTTTCTTTGGGCTTTCTTTGGGCTGTCTTTGGGCTTTCTTTCCCCTTTCTTTGGCCTTTCTTTCCCCTTCCTTTGGGCTTTCTTTGGGCTTTCTTTGGGCTTTCTTTGGGCTTTCCTTCCCCTTTCTTTGGGCTTTCTTTGGGCTTTCTTTGGGCTTTCTATGTCCTTTCTATGGCCTTTCTCTGGGCTTTCTTTGGGCTTTCTTTGGGCTTTCTTTGGGCTTCTTTCCCCTTTCTTTGGGCTTTCTTTGGGCTTTCTTTCCCCTTTCTTTGGGCTTTCTTTCCCCTTTCTTTGGGCTTTCTTTCTCCTTTCTTTGGGCTTTCTTTCCCCTTTCTTTCGGCATTCTTTGGGCTTTCTTTCCACTTTCTTTGGGCTTTCTTTGGGCTGTCTTTGGGCTTTGTTTCCCCTTTCTTTGGGCTTTCTTTGGGCTTTCTTTCCCCTTTCTTTGGGCTTTCTTTGGGCTTTCTTTGAGCTTCCTTTGGGCTTACTTTGGGCTTTCTTTGGGCTTTCTTTCGGCTTTCTTTGGGCTTTCTTTCCCCTTTCTTTGGGCTTTCTTTCCCCTTTCTTTTGGCTTTCATTGGGCTTTCTTTGGGCTTTCTTTCCCCTTTCTTTGGGTATTCTTTGGGCTTTCTTTCCCCTTTCTTTGGGCTTTCTTTGGGCTTTCTTTGTGCTTTCTTTCCCATTTCTTTGGGCTTTCTTTTGGCTTTCTTTCCCCTTTCTTTAGGCTTTCTTTGGGCTTTCTTTGGGATTTCTTTCCCCTTTATTTGGGCTTTCTTTCCCCTTTCTTTGGACTTTCTTTGGGCTTTCTTTCCCCTTTCTTTGGGCTTTCTTTGGGCTTTCTTTCGGCTTTCTTTGGGCTTTATTTCCCCTTTCTTTGGGCTTTCTTTCCCCTTTCTTTGGGCTTTCTATCCCCTTTCTTTGGGCTTTCTTTCCCCTTTCTTTGGGCTTTCTTTCCCCTTTCTTTGGGCTTTCTTTGGGCTTTCTTTCCCCTTTCTTTGGGCTTTCTTTCCCATTTCTTTGGGCTTTCTTTCCCCTTTCTTTGGGATTTCTTTCTCCTTTCTTTCCCCTTTCTTTGGGCTTTCTTTGGGCTTTCTTTGGGCTTTCTTTGGGCTTTCTTTGGGCTTTCTTTCCCCTTTCTTTGGGCTTTCTTTGGGCTTTCTTTGGGCTTTCCTTGGGCTTCCTTTGGGCTTTCTTTGGGCTTTCTTTGGAATTTCTTTGGGATTTCTTTGGGATTTCTTTCCCCTTTCTTTGGGCTTTCTTTCCCCTTTCGTGGGGCTTTCTTTGGCCTTTCTTTGGGCTTTCTTTGGGCTTTCTATGGGCTTTCTCTGGGCTTTCTTTGGGATTTATTTGGGCTTTCTCTGGGCTTCTTTCCCCTTTCTTTGGGCTTTCTTTGTGCTTTCTTTCCCCTTTCTTTGGCCTTTCTTTCCCCTTTCTTTGGGCTTTCTTTGGGCTTTCTTTCCCCTTTCTTTGGGCTTTCTTTGGGCTTTCTTTGGGCTTTCTTTGGGCTTTCTTTCCCCTTTCTTTGGGCTTTCTAACCCCTTTCTTTGGGCTTTCTTTGGGCTTTCTTTCTCCTTTATCTTCCCTTTCTTTGGGCTTTCTTTCCCCTTTCTTTGGGCTTTCTTTGGGCTTTCTTTGGGCTTTCTTTGTGCTTTCTTTGAGCTTTCTTTGGGATTTCTTTGGGCTTTCTTTCCCCTTTCTTTGGGCTTTCTTTGGGCTTTCTTTGGGCTTTCTTTCCCCTTTCTTTGGGCTTTCTTTCCCCTTTCTTTGGGCTTTCTTTCCCCTTTCTTTGGGCTTTCTTCCCCCTTTCTTTGGGCTTTCTTTGGGATTTCTTTGGGCTTTCTTTCCCCTTTCTTTGGGCTTTCTTTCCCCTTTCTTTGGGATTTCTTTCCCCTTTCTTTGGGATTTCTTTCCCCTTTCTTTGGGCTTTCTTTCCCCTTTCTTTGGGCTTTCTTTCCCCTTTCTTTCACCTTTCTTTGGGCTTTCTTTCCCCTTTCTTTGGCCTTTCTTTCCCCTTCCTTTGGGCTTTCTTTGGGCTTTCTTTGGGCTTTCTTTGGGCTTTCCTTCCCCTTTCTTTGGGCTTTCTTTGGGCTTTCTTTGGGCTTTCTATGTCCTTTCTATGGCCTTTCTCTGGGCTTTCTTTGGGCTTTCTTTGGGCTTTCTTTGGGCTTCTTTCCCCTTTCTTTGGGCTTTCTTTGGGCTTTCTTTCCCCTTTCTTTGGGCTTTCTTTCCCCTTTCTTTGGGCTTTCTTTCTCCTTTCTTTGGGCTTTCTTTCCCCTTTCTTTCGGCATTCTTTGGGCTTTCTTTCCACTTTCTTTGGGCTTTCTTTGGGCTGTCTTTGGGCTTTGTTTCCCCTTTCTTTGGGCTTTCTTTGGGCTTTCTTTCCCCTTTCTTTGGGCTTTCTTTGGGCTTTCTTTGAGCTTCCTTTGGGCTTACTTTGGGCTTTCTTTGGGCTTTCTTTCGGCTTTCTTTGGGCTTTCTTTCCCCTTTCTTTGGTCTTTCTTTCCCCTTTCTTTGGGCTTTCATTGGGCTTTCTTTGGGCTTTCTTTCCCCTTTCTTTGGGTATTCTTTGGGCTTTCTTTCCCCTTTCTTTGGGCTTTCTTTGGGCTTTCTTTGTGCTTTCTTTCCCATTTCTTTGGGCTTTCTTTTGGCTTTCTTTCCCCTTTCTTTAGGCTTTCTTTGGGCTTTCTTTGGGCTTTCTTTCCCCTTTCTTTGGGCTTTCTTTCCCCTTTCTTTGGACTTTCTTTGGGCTTTCTTTCCCCTTTCTTTGGGCTTTCTTTGGGCTTTCTTTCGGCTTTCTTTGGGCTTTATTTCCCCTTTCTTTGGGCTTTCTTTCCCCTTTCTTTGGGCTTTCTATCCCCTTTCTTTGGGCTTTCTTTCCCCTTTCTTTGGGCTTTCTTTCCCCTTTCTTTGGGCTTTCTTTGGGCTTTCTTTCCCCTTTCTTTGGGCTTTCTTTCCCATTTCTTTGGGCTTTCTTTCCCCTTTCTTTGGGATTTCTTTCTCCTTTCTTTCCCCTTTCTTTGGGCTTTCTTTGGGCTTTCTTTGGGCTTTCTTTGGGCTTTCTTTGGGCTTTCTTTCCCCTTTCTTTGGGCTTTCTTTGGGCTTTCTTTGGGCTTTCCTTGGGCTTCCTTTGGGCTTTCTTTGGGCTTTCTTTGGAATTTCTTTGGGATTTCTTTGGGATTTCTTTCCCCTTTCTTTGGGCTTTCTTTCCCCTTTCGTGGGGCTTTCTTTGGCCTTTCTTTGGGCTTTCTTTGGGCTTTCTATGGGCTTTCTCTGGGCTTTCTTTGGGATTTATTTGGACTTTCTCTGGGCTTCTTTCCCCTTTCTTTGGGCTTTCTTTGTGCTTTCTTTCCCCTTTCTTTGGCCTTTCTTTCCCCTTTCTTTGGGCTTTCTTTGGGCTTTCTTTCCCCTTTCTTTGGGCTTTCTTTGGGCTTTCTTTGGGCTTTCTTTGGGCTTTCTTTCCCCTTTCTTTGGGCTTTCTAACCCCTTTCTTTGGGCTTTCTTTGGGCTTTCTTTCTCCTTTATCTTCCCTTTCTTTGGGCTTTCTTTCCCCTTTCTTTGGGCTTTCTTTGGGCTTTCTTTGGGCTTTCTTTGTGCTTTCTTTGAGCTTTCTTTGGGATTTCTTTGGGCTTTCTTTCCCCTTTCTTTGGGCTTTCTTTGGGCTTTCTTTGGGCTTTCTTTCCCCTTTCTTTGGGCTTTCTTTCCCCTTTCTTTGGGCTTTCTTTCCCCTTTCTTTGGGCTTTCTTTCCCCTTTCTTTGGGATTTCTTTCCCCTTTCTTTGGGATTTCTTTCCCCTTTCTTTGGGCTTTCTTTCCCCTTTCTTTGGGCTTTCTTTCCCCTTTCTTTCACCTTTCTTTGGGCTTTCTTTGGGATTTCTTTGGGCTGTCTTTGGGCTTTCTTTGGGCTTTCTTTGGGATTTCCTTTGGCTTTCTTTCCCCTTTCTTTGGGTTTTCTTTGGGCTTTCTTTGGGCTTTCCTTGGGCTTCCTTTGGGCTTTCTTTCCCCTTTCTTTGGGCTTTCTTTGGGCTTTCTTTGGACTTTCTTTGGGCTTTCTTTGGGCTTTTTTTCCCCTTTCTTTTGGCTTTCTTTCCCCTTTCTTTGGGCTTTCTTTTGGCTTTCTTTCCCCTTTCTTTGGGCTTTCTTTGGGCTTTCTTTGTGCTTTCTTTGGGCTTTCTTTCCCCTTTCTTTGGGCATTGTTTGGGCTTTCTTTGGGCTTTCTTTCCCCTTTCTTTGGGCTTTCTTTGGGCTTTCTTTGAGCTTCCTTTGGGCTTACTTTGGGCTTTCTTTGGGCTTTCTTTCGGCTTTCTTTGGGCTTTCTTTCCCCTTTCTTTGGGCTTTCTTTCCCCTTTCTTTGGGCTTTCTTTGGGCTTTCTTTGGGCTTTCTTTGGACTTTCTTTGGGCTTTCTTTACCCTTTCTTTGGGCTTTCTTTGGGCTTTCTTTCCCCTTTCTTTGGGCTTTCTTTGGGCTTTCTTTGGGCTTTCTTTGGGCTTTCTTTCCCCTTTCTTTGGGCTTTCTTTGGGCTTTCTTTCCCCTTTCTTTGGGCTTTCTTTGGGCTTTCTTTGGGCTTTC
The DNA here is from genome assembly GCF_036013475.1 of Columba livia. NCBI lineage: Eukaryota > Metazoa > Chordata > Aves > Columbiformes > Columbidae > Columba > Columba livia. Next base: position 76,592 of record NW_027043358.1, on the reverse strand, counting down.
TTTCCCCTTTCTTTGGGCTTTCTTTCGGCTTTCTTTCCCCTTTCTTTGGACTTTCTTTGGGCTTTCTTTCCCCTTTCTTTGGGCTTTCTTTGGGCTATCTTCCCCTTTCTTTCCCCTTTCTTTGGGCTTTCTTTCCCCTTTCTTTGGGCTTTCTTTGGGCTTTCTTTGGGCTTTCTTTCCCCTTTCTTTGGGCTTTCTTTCCCCTTTCTTTGGGCTTTCTTTCCCTTTCATTCTGCTTTCTTTGGGCTTTCTTTGGCCTTTCTTTCGGCTTTCCGTCCCCTTTCTTTGGGCTTTCTTTCCCCTTTCTTTGGCTTTCTTTCCCCTTTCTTTGGGATTTCTTTCCCCTTTCTTTGGGCATTCTTTCCCCTTTCTTTGGGCTTTCTTTCCCCTTTCTTTGGGCTTTCTTTGGGCTTTCTTTGGGCTGTCTTGGGGCTTTCTTTGGGCTTTCTTTGGGCTTTCTTTGGGCTTTCTTTCCCCTTTCTTTGGGCTTTCTTTGGGCTTTCTTTGGGCTTTCCTTGGGCTTCCTTTGGGCTTTCTTTGGGCTTTGTTTGGGCTTTCTTTGGGATTTCTTTGGGATTTCTTTGGGCTTTCTTTCCCCTTTCTTTGGGCTTTCTTTCCCCTTTCTTTTGGCTTTCTTTGCCCTGTCTTTGGGCTTTCTTTGCCCTTTCTTTGGGCTTTTTTTGCCCTTTCTTAGGGCTTACTTTCCCCTTTCTTTGGGCTTTCTTTGGGCTTTCTTTCTCTTTCTTTGGGATTTCTTTCCCCTTTCTTTGGGCTTTCTTTCCCCTTTCTTTGGGCATTGTTTGGGCTTTCTTTGGGCTTTCTTTCCCCTTTCTTTGGGCTTTCTTTGGGCTTTCTTTGAGCTTCCTTTGGGCTTACTTTGGGCTTTCTTTGGGCTTTCTTTCGGCTTTCTTTGGGCTTTCTTTCCCCTTTCTTTGGGCTTTCTTTCCCCTTTCTTTGGGCTTTCTTTGGGCTTTCTTTGGGCTTTCTTTGGACTTTCTTTGGGCTTTCTTTACCCTTTCTTTGGGCTTTCTTTGGGCTTTCTTTCCCCTTTCTTTGGGCTTTCTTTGGGCTTTCTTTGGGCTTTCTTTGGGCTTTCTTTCCCCTTTCTTTGGGCTTTCTTTGGGCTTTCTTTCCCCTTTCTTTGGGCTTTCTTTGGGCTTTCTTTGGGCTTTCTTTCCCCTTTCTTTGGGCTTTCTTTCGGCTTTCTTTCCCCTTTCTTTGGACTTTCTTTGGGCTTTCTTTCCCCTTTCTTTGGGCTTTCTTTGGGCTATCTTCCCCTTTCTTTCCCCTTTCTTTGGGCTTTCTTTCCCCTTTCTTTGGGCTTTCTTTGGGCTTTCTTTGGGCTTTCTTTCCCCTTTCTTTGGGCTTTCTTTCCCCTTTCTTTGGGCTTTCTTTCCCTTTCATTCTGCTTTCTTTGGGCTTTCTTTGGCCTTTCTTTCGGCTTTCCGTCCCCTTTCTTTGGGCTTTCTTTCCCCTTTCTTTGGCTTTCTTTCCCCTTTCTTTGGGATTTCTTTCCCCTTTCTTTGGGCATTCTTTCCCCTTTCTTTGGGCTTTCTTTCCCCTTTCTTTGGGCTTTCTTTGGGCTTTCTTTGGGCTGTCTTGTGGCTTTCTTTGGGCTTTCTTTGGGCTTTCTTTGGGCTTTCTTTCCCCTTTCTTTGGGCTTTCTTTGGGCTTTCTTTGGGCTTTCCTTGGGCTTCCTTTGGGCTTTCTTTGGGCTTTGTTTGGGCTTTCTTTGGGATTTCTTTGGGATTTCTTTGGGCTTTCTTTCCCCTTTCTTTGGGCTTTCTTTCCCCTTTCTTTTGGCTTTCTTTGCCCTGTCTTTGGGCTTTCTTTGCCCTTTCTTTGGGCTTTTTTTGCCCTTTCTTAGGGCTTACTTTCCCCTTTCTTTGGGCTTTCTTTGGGCTTTCTTTCTCTTTCTTTGGGATTTCTTTCCCCTTTCTTTGGGCTTTCTTTCCCCTTTCTTTGGGCTTCTTTCTCCTTTCTTTGGGCTTTCTTTGGGCTTTCTTTCCCCTTTCTTTGGGCTTTCTTTGGGCTTTCTTTGGGCTTTCTTTGGGCTTTCTTTCCCCTTTCTTTGGGCTTTCTTTGGGCTTTCTTTCTCATTTATTTTCCCTTTCTTTGGGCTTTCTTTCCCCTTTCTTTGGGCTTTCTTTGGGCTTTCTTTGGGCTTTCCTTGGGCTTTCTTTGGGCTTTCTTTGGGGTTTCTTTCCCCTTTCTTTGGGCTTTCTTTGGGCTTTGTTTGGGCTTTCTTTGGGCTTTCTTTGGGCTTTCTTTCCCCTTTCTTTGGGCTTTCTTTTGGCTTTCTTTCCCCTTTCTTTAGGCTTTCTTTGGGCTTTTTTTGGGCTTTCTTTCCCCTTTCTTTGGGCTTTCTTTGGCTTTCTTTCCCCTTTCTTTGGACTTTCTTTGGGCTTTCTTTCCCCTTTCTTTGGGCTTTCTTTGGGCTTTCTTTGGGCTATCTTCCCCTTTCTTTCCCCTTTCTTTGGGCTTTCTTTGGGCTTTCTTTCCCCTTTCTTTGGGCTTTCTTTGGGCTTTCTTTGGGCTTTCTTTCCCATTTCTTTGGGCTTTCTTTCCCCTTTCTTTGGGCTTTCTTTCCCCTTTCTTTGGGCTTTCTTTCCCATTTCTTTGGGCTTTCTTTCCCCTTTCTTTGGGCTTTCTTTGGGCTTTCTTTGGGCTTTCTTTGGGCTTTCTTTGGGCTTTCCTTCCCCTTTCTTTGGGCTTTCTTTCCCCTTTCTTTGGGCTTTCTTTGGGCTTTCTATGGCCTTTCTCTGGGCTTTCTTTGGGCTTTCTTTGGGCTTTCTTTGGGCTTCTTTCCCCTTTCTTTGGGCTTTCTTTGGGCTTTCTTTCCCCTTTCTTTGGGCTTTCTTTCCCCTTTCTTTGGGCTTTCTTTGGGCTTTCTTTGGGCTTCTTTCCCCTTTCTTTGGGCATTCTTTGGGCTTTCTTTCCCCTTTCTTTGGGCTTTCTTTGGGCTGTCTTTGGGCTTTCTTTCCCCTTTCTTTGGGATTTCTTTGGGCTTTCTTTCCCCTTTCTTTGGGCTTTCTTTGGGCTTTCTTTGTGCTTTCTTTCCCCTTTCTTTGGGCTTTCTTTTGGCTTTCTTTCCCCTTTCTTTAGGCTTTCTTTGGGCTTTCTTTGGGCTCTCTTTCCCCTTTCTTTGGGCTTTCTTTCCCCTTTCTTTGGACTTTCTTTGGGCTTTCTTTGGGCTTTCTTTGGGCTTTCTTTGGGCTATCTTCCCCTTTCTTTCCCCTTTCTTTGGGCTTTCTTTGGGCTTTCTTTCCTCTTTCTTTGGGCTTTCTTTGGGCTTTCTTGGGCTTTCTTTGGGCTTTATTTCCCCTTTCTTTGGGCTTTCTTTCCCCTTTCTTTGGGCTTTCTATCCCCTTTCTTTGGGCTTTCTTTCCCCTTTCTTTGGGCTTTCTTTCCCCTTTCTTTGGGCTTTCTTTGGGCTTTCTTTGGGCTTTCTTTTCCCTTTCTTTGGGCTTTCTTTCCCATTTCTTTGGGCTTTCTTTCCCCTTTCTTTGGGATTTCTTTCCCTTTCTTTCCCCTTTCTTTGGGCTTTCTTTGGGCTTTCTTTGGGCTTTCATTGGGCTTTCTTTGGGCTTTCTTTGGGCTTTCTTTGGGCTTTCTTTGGGGTTTCTTTCCCCTTTCTTTGGGCTTTCTTTGGGCTTTGTTTGGGCTTTCTTTGGGCTTTCTTTGGGCTTTCTTTCCCCTTTCTTTGGGCTTTCTTTCCCCTTTCGTGGGGCTTTCTTTGGGCTTTCTTTGGGCTTTCTTTCCCCTTTCTTTGGGCTTTCTTTCCCCTTTCTTTGGGCTTTCTTTGGGCTTTCTTTGGGCTTTCTTTGCGCTTTCTTTGGGCTTTCCTTCCCCTTTCTTTGGGCTTTCTTTGGGCTTTCTTTGGGCTTTATATGGGCTTTCTCTGGGCTTTCTTTGGGCTTTCTTTGGGCTTTCTCTGGGCTTTCTTTGGCCTTTCTTTGGGCTTTATTTGGGCTTCTTTCCCCTTTCTTTGGGCTTTCTTTGGGCTTTCTTTGGGCTTTCTTTCCCCTTTCTTTGGGCATTCTTTGGGCTTTCTTTCCCCTTTCTTTGGGCTTTCTTTCCCCTTTCTTTGGGCTTTCTTTCCCCTTTCTTTCACCTTTCTTTGGGCTTTCTTTGGGATTTCTTTGGGCTGTCTTTGGGCTTTCTTTGGGCTTTCTTTGGGATTTCCTTGGGCTTTCTTTGCCCTTTCTTTGGGCTTTCTTTGGGCTTTCTTTGGGCTTTCCTTGGGCTTCCTTTGGGCTTTCTTTGGGCTTTCTTTGGGCTTTCTTTGGGCTTTCTTTGGGCTTTCTTTGGGCTTTCTTTCCCCTTTCTTTGGGCTTTCTTTCCCCTATCTTGGGGCTTTCTTTGGGCTTTCTTTGGGCTTTCTTTCCCCTTTCTTTGGGCTTTCTTCCCCTTTCTTTGGGCTTTCTTTGGGCTTTCTTTGGGCTTTCTTTGGCTTTCTTTCCCCCCCCCCCTTTCTTTGGGCATTCTTTGGGCTTTCTTTGGGCTTTCTTTCCCTTTCTTTGGGCTTTCTTTGGGCTTTCTTTGGGCTTTCTTTCCCCTTTCTTTGGGCTTTCTTTGGGCTTTCTTTGAGCTTCCTTTGGGCTTACTTTGGGCTTTCTTTGGGCTTTCTTTCGGCTTTCTTTGGGCTTTCTTTCCCCTTTCTTTGGGCTTTCTTTCCCCTTTCTTTGGGCTTTCTTTGGGCTTTCTTTGGGCTTTCTTTGGACTTTCTTTGGGCTTTCTTTACCCTTTCTTAGGGCTTTCTTTGGGCTTTCTTTCCCTTTCTTTGGGCTTTCTTTCCCCTTTCTTTGGGCTTTCTTTGGGCTTTCTTTCCCCTTTCTTTCGGCTTTCTTTTGGCTTTCTTTCTCCTTTCTTTAGGCTTTCTTTGGGCTTTCTTTGGGCTTTCTTTCCCCTTTCTTTGGGCTTACTTTGGGCTTTCTTTCCCCTTTCTTTGGACTTTCTTTGGGCTTTCTTTCCCCTTTCTTTGGGCTTTCTTTGGGCTATCTTCCCCTTTCTTTCCCCTTTCTTTGGGCTTTCTTTCCCCTTTCTTTGGGCTTTCTTTGGGCTTTCTTTGGGCTTTCTTTCCCCTTTCTTTGGGCTTTCTTTCCCCTTTCTTTGGGCTTTCTTTCCCTTTCATTCTGCTTTCTTTGGGCTTTCTTTGGCCTTTCTTTCGGCTTTCCTTCCCCTTTCTTTGGGCTTTCTTTCCCCTTTCTTTGGCTTTCTTTCCCCTTTCTTTGGGCTTTCTTTCCCCTTTCTTTGGGCTTTCTTTCCCCTTTCTTTGGGCTTTCTTTGGGCTTTCTTTGGGCTGTCTTTGGGCTTTCTTTGGGCTTTCTTTGGGCTTTCTTTGGGCTTTCTTTCCCCTTTCTTTGGGCTTTCTTTGGGCTTTCTTTGGGCTTTCCTTGGGCTTCCTTTGGGCTTTCTTTGGTCTTTCTTTGGGCTTTCTTTCCCCTTTCTTTGGGCTTTCTTTGGGCTTTCTTTCTCATTTATTTTCCCTTTCTTTGGGCTTTCTTTCCCCTTTCTTTGGGCTTTCTTTGGGCTTTCTTTGGGCTTTCCTTGGGCTTTCTTTGGGCTTTCTTTGGGGTTTCTTTCCCCTTTCTTTGGGCTTTCTTTGGGCTTTGTTTGGGCTTTCTTTGGGCTTTCTTTGGGCTTTCTTTCCCCTTTCTTTGGGCTTTCTTTTGGCTTTCTTTCCCCTTTCTTTAGGCTTTCTTTGGGCTTTTTTTGGGCTTTCTTTCCCCTTTCTTTGGGCTTTCTTTGGCTTTCTTTCCCCTTTCTTTGGACTTTCTTTGGGCTTTCTTTCCCCTTTCTTTGGGCTTTCTTTGGGCTTTCTTTGGGCTATCTTCCCCTTTCTTTCCCCTTTCTTTGGGCTTTCTTTGGGCTTTCTTTCCCCTTTCTTTGGGCTTTCTTTGGGCTTTCTTTGGCTTTCTTTCCCATTTCTTTGGGCTTTCTTTCCCTTTCTTTGGGCTTTCTTTCCCCTTTCTTTGGGCTTTCTTTCCCATTTCTTTGGGCTTTCTTTCCCCTTTCTTTGGGCTTTCTTTGGGCTTTCTTTGGGCTTTCTTTGGGCTTTCTTTGGGCTTTCCTTCCCCTTTCTTTGGGCTTTCTTTCCCCTTTCTTTGGGCTTTCTTTGGGCTTTCTATGGCCTTTCTCTGGGCTTTCTTTGGGCTTTCTTTGGGCTTTCTTTGGGCTTCTTTCCCCTTTCTTTGGGCTTTCTTTGGGCTTTCTTTCCCCTTTCTTTGGGCTTTCTTTCCCCTTTCTTTGGGCTTTCTTTGGGCTTTCTTTGGGCTTTCTTTCCCCTTTCTTTGGGCATTCTTTGGGCTTTCTTTCCCCTTTCTTTGGGCTTTCTTTGGGCTGTCTTTGGGCTTTCTTTCCCCTTTCTTTGGGATTTCTTTGGGCTTTCTTTCCCCTTTCTTTGGGCTTTCTTTGGGCTTTCTTTGTGCTTTCTTTCCCCTTTCTTTGGGCTTTCTTTTGGCTTTCTTTCCCCTTTCTTTAGGCTTTCTTTGGGCTTTCTTTGGGCTCTCTTTCCCCTTTCTTTGGGCTTTCTTTCCCCTTTCTTTGGACTTTCTTTGGGCTTTCTTTGGGCTTTCTTTGGGCTTTCTTTGGGCTATCTTCCCCTTTCTTTCCCCTTTCTTTGGGCTTTCTTTGGGCTTTCTTTCCTCTTTCTTTGGGCTTTCTTTGGGCTTTCTTGGGCTTTCTTTGGGCTTTATTTCCCCTTTCTTTGGGCTTTCTTTCCCCTTTCTTTGGGCTTTCTATCCCCTTTCTTTGGGCTTTCTTTCCCCTTTCTTTGGGCTTTCTTTCCCCTTTCTTTGGGCTTTCTTTGGGCTTTCTTTGGGCTTTCTTTTCCCTTTCTTTGGGCTTTCTTTCCCATTTCTTTGGGCTTTCTTTCCCCTTTCTTTGGGATTTCTTTCCCCTTTCTTTCCCCTTTCTTTGGGCTTTCTTTGGGCTTTCTTTGGGCTTTCATTGGGCTTTCTTTGGGCTTTCTTTGGGCTTTCTTTGGGCTTTCTTTGGGGTTTCTTTCCCCTTTCTTTGGGCTTTCTTTGGGCTTTGTTTGGGCTTTCTTTGGGCTTTCTTTGGGCTTTCTTTCCCCTTTCTTTGGGCTTTCTTTCCCCTTTCGTGGGGCTTTCTTTGGGCTTTCTTTGGGCTTTCTTTCCCCTTTCTTTGGGCTTTCTTTCCCCTTTCTTTGGGCTTTCTTTGGGCTTTCTTTGGGCTTTCTTTGCGCTTTCTTTGGGCTTTCCTTCCCCTTTCTTTGGGCTTTCTTTGGGCTTTCTTTGGGCTTTATATGGGCTTTCTCTGGGCTTTCTTTGGGCTTTCTTTGGGCTTTCTCTGGGCTTTCTTTGGCCTTTCTTTGGGCTTTATTTGGGCTTCTTTCCCCTTTCTTTGGGCTTTCTTTGGGCTTTCTTTGGGCTTTCTTTCCCCTTTCTTTGGGCATTCTTTGGGCTTTCTTTCCCCTTTCTTTGGGCTTTCTTTCCCCTTTCTTTGGGCTTTCTTTCCCCTTTCTTTCACCTTTCTTTGGGCTTTCTTTGGGATTTCTTTGGGCTGTCTTTGGGCTTTCTTTGGGCTTTCTTTGGGATTTCCTTGGGCTTTCTTTGCCCTTTCTTTGGGCTTTCTTTGGGCTTTCTTTGGGCTTTCCTTGGGCTTCCTTTGGGCTTTCTTTGGGCTTTCTTTGGGCTTTCTTTGGGCTTTCTTTGGGCTTTCTTTGGGCTTTCTTTCCCCTTTCTTTGGGCTTTCTTTCCCCTATCTTGGGGCTTTCTTTGGGCTTTCTTTGGGCTTTCTTTCCCCTTTCTTTGGGCTTTCTTTCCCCTTTCTTTGGGCTTTCTTTGGGCTTTCTTTGGGCTTTCTTTGGGCTTTCTTTCCCCTTTCTTTGGGCATTCTTTGGGCTTTCTTTGGGCTTTCTTTCCCCTTTCTTTGGGCTTTCTTTGGGCTTTCTTTGGGCTTTCTTTCCCCTTTCTTTGGGCTTTCTTTGGGCTTTCTTTGAGCTTCCTTTGGGCTTACTTTGGGCTTTCTTTGGGCTTTCTTTCGGCTTTCTTTGGGCTTTCTTTCCCCTTTCTTTGGGCTTTCTTTCCCCTTTCTTTGGGCTTTCTTTGGGCTTTCTTTGGGCTTTCTTTGGACTTTCTTTGGGCTTTCTTTACCCTTTCTTAGGGCTTTCTTTGGGCTTTCTTTCCCCTTTCTTTGGGCTTTCTTTCCCCTTTCTTTGGGCTTTCTTTGGGCTTTCTTTCCCCTTTCTTTCGGCTTTCTTTTGGCTTTCTTTCTCCTTTCTTTAGGCTTTCTTTGGGCTTTCTTTGGGCTTTCTTTCCCCTTTCTTTGGGCTTACTTTGGGCTTTCTTTCCCCTTTCTTTGGACTTTCTTTGGGCTTTCTTTCCCCTTTCTTTGGGCTTTCTTTGGGCTATCTTCCCCTTTCTTTCCCCTTTCTTTGGGCTTTCTTTCCCCTTTCTTTGGGCTTTCTTTGGGCTTTCTTTGGGCTTTCTTTCCCCTTTCTTTGGGCTTTCTTTCCCCTTTCTTTGGGCTTTCTTTCCCTTTCATTCTGCTTTCTTTGGGCTTTCTTTGGCCTTTCTTTCGGCTTTCCTTCCCCTTTCTTTGGGCTTTCTTTCCCCTTTCTTTGGCTTTCTTTCCCCTTTCTTTGGGCTTTCTTTCCCCTTTCTTTGGGCTTTCTTTCCCCTTTCTTTGGGCTTTCTTTGGGCTTTCTTTGGGCTGTCTTTGGGCTTTCTTTGGGCTTTCTTTGGGCTTTCTTTGGGCTTTCTTTCCCCTTTCTTTGGGCTTTCTTTGGGCTTTCTTTGGGCTTTCCTTGGGCTTCCTTTGGGCTTTCTTTGGTCTTTCTTTGGGCTTTCTTTGGGATTTCTTTGTGATTTCTTTGGGCTTTCTTTACCCTTTCTTTGGGCTTTCTTTCCCCTTTCTTTGGGCATTCTTTGGGCTTTCTTTCCCCTTTCTTTGGGCTTTCTTTGGGCTGTCTTTGGGCTTTCTTTCCCCTTTCTTTGGGATTTCTTTGGGCTTTCTTTCCCCTTTCTTTGGGCTTTCTTTGGGCTTTCTTTGAGCTTCCTTTGGGCTTACTTTGGGCTTTCTTTGGGCTTTCTTCGGCTTTCTTTGGGCTTTCTTTCCCCTTTCTTTGGGCTTTCTTTCCCCTTTCTTTTGGCTTTCATTGGGCTTTCTTTGGGCTTTCTTTCCCCTTTCTTTGGGCATTTTTTGGGCTTTCTTTCCCCTTTCTTTGGGCTTTCTTTGGGCTTTCTTTGTGCTTTCTTTCCCCTTTCTTTGGGCTTTCTTTTGGCTTTCTTTCCCCTTTCTTTAGGCTTTCTTTGGGCTTTCTTTGGGCTCTCTTTCCCTTTCTTTGGGCTTTCTTTCCCCTTTCTTTGGACTTTCTTTGGGCTTTCTTTGGGCTTTCTTTGGGCTTTCTTTGGGCTATCTTCCCCTTTCTTTCCCCTTTCTTTGGGCTTTCTTTCCTCTTTCTTTGGGCTTTCTTTGGGCTTTCTTTGGGCTTTCTTTGGGCTTTATTTCCCCTTTCTTTGGGCTTTCTTTGCCCTTTCTTTGGGCTTTCTATCCCCTTTCTTTGGGCTTTCTTTCCCCTTTCTTTGGGCTTTCTTTCCCCTTTCTTTGGGCTTTCTTTGGGCTTTCTTTGGGCTTTCTTTCCCCTTTCTTTGGGCTTTCTTTCCCATTTCTTTGGGCTTTCTTTCCCCTTTCTTTGGATTTCTTTCCCCTTTCTTTCGGCTTTCTTTGGGCTTTCTTTGGGCTTTCATTGGGCTTTCTTTGGGCTTTCTTTCCCCTTTCTTGTGGCTTTCTTTGGGCTTTCCTTGGCTTCCTTTGGGCTTCTTTGGGCTTTCTTTGGAATTTCTTTGGGATTTCTTTGGGCTTTCTTCCCCTTTCTTTGGGCTTTCTTTCCCCTTTCGTGGGGCTTTCTTTGGGCTCTCTTTGGGCTTTCTTTCCCCTTTCTTTGGGCTTTCTTTCCCCTTTCTTTGGGCTTTCTTTGGGCTTTCTTTGGGCTTTCTTTGGGCTTTCTTTGGGCTTTCCTTCCCCTTTCTTTGGGCTTTCTTTGGGCTTTCTTTCCCCTTTCTTTGGGCTTTATATGGGCTTTCTCTGGGCTTTCTTTGGGCTTTCTTTGGGCTTTCTCTGGGCTTTCTTTGGCCTTTCTTTGGGCTTTCTTTGGGCTTCTTTCCCCTTTCTTTGGGCTTTCTTTGGGCTTTCTTTCCCCTTTCTTTGGGCTTTCTTTGGGCTTTCTTTGGGCTTTCTTTCCCTTTCTTTGGGCATTCTTTGGGCTTTCTTTCCCCTTTCTTTGGGCTTTCTTTCCCCTTTCTTTGGGCTTTCTTTCCCCTTTCTTTCACCTTTCTTTGGGCTTTCTTTGGGATTTCTTTGGGCTGTCTTTGGGCTTTCTTTGGGCTTTCTTTGGGATTTCCTTGGGCTTTCTTTGCCCTTTCTTTGGGCTTTCTTTGGGCTTTCCTTGGGCTTCCTTTGGGCTTTCTTTGGGCTTTCTTTGGGCTTTCTTTGGGCTTTCTTTGGGCTTTCTTTGGGCTTTCTTTGGGCTTTCTTTCCCCTTTCTTTGGGCTTTCTTTCCCCTTTCTTGGGGCTTTCTTTGGGCTTTCTTTGGGCTTTCTTTCCCCTTTCTTTGGGCTTTCTTTCCCCTTTCTTTGGGCTTTCTTTGGGCTTTCTTTGGGCTTTCTTTGGGCTTTCTTTGGGCTTTCCTTCTCCTTTCTTTGGGCTTTCTTTGGGCTTTCTTTGGGCTTTCTTTCCCCTTTCTTTGGGCTTTCTTTGGGCTTTCCTTGGGCTTCCTTTGGGCTTTCTTTGGGCTTTCTTTGGGCTTTCTTTGGGCTTTCTTTGGGCTTTCTTTCCCCTTTCTTTGGGCTTTCTTCCCTTTCTTGGGGCTTTCTTTGGGCTTTCTTTGTGCTTTCTTTGGGCTTTCTTTCCCCTTTCTTTGGGCATTCTTTGGGCTTTCTTTGGGCTTTCTTTCCCCTTTCTTTGGGCTTTCTTTGGGCTTTCTTTGGGCTTTCTTTCCCCTTTCTTTGGGCTTTCTTTGGGCTTTCTTTGAGCTTCCTTTGGGCTTACTTTGGGCTTTCTTTGGGCTTTCTTTCGGCTTTCTTTGGGCTTTCTTTCCCCTTTCTTTGGGCTTTCTTTCCCCTTTCTTTGGGCTTTCTTTGGGCTTTCTTTGGGCTTTCTTTGGGCTTTCTTTGGACTTTCTTTGGGCTTTCTTTACCCTTTCTTAGGGCTTTCTTTGGGCTTTCTTTCCCCTTTCTTTGGGCTTTCTTTCCCCTTTCTTTGGGCTTTCTTTGGGCTTTCTTTCCCCTTTCTTTCGGCTTTCTTTTGGCTTTCTTTCTCCTTTCTTTAGGCTTTCTTTGGGCTTTCTTTGGGCTTTCTTTCCCCTTTCTTTGGGCTTACTTTGGGCTTTCTTTCCCCTTTCTTTGGACTTTCTTTGGGCTTTCTTTCCCCTTTCTTTGGGCTTTCTTTGGGCTATCTTCCCTTTCTTTCCCCTTTCTTTGGGCTTTCTTTCCCCTTTCTTTGGGCTTTCTTTGGGCTTTCTTTGGGCTTTCTTTCCCCTTTCTTTGGGCTTTCTTTCCCTTTCTTTGGGCTTTCTTCCCCTTTCTTTGGGCTTTCTTTCCCTTTCATTCTGCTTTCTTTGGGCTTTCTTTGGCCTTTCTTTCGGCTTTCCATCCCCTTTCTTTGGGCTTTCTTTCCCCTTTCTTTGGGCTTTCTTTGGGCTTTCTTTGGCTTTCTTTCCCCTTTCTTTGGGCTTTCTTTCCCCTTTCTTTGGGCTTTCTTTCCCCTTTCTTTGGGCTTTCTTTCCCCTTTCTTTGGGCTTTCTTTGGGCTTTCTTTGGGCTGTCTTTGGGCTTTCTTTGGGCTTTCTTTGGGCTTTCTTTGGGCTTTCTTTCCCCTTTCTTTGGGCTTTCTTTGGGCTTTCTTTGGGCTTTCCTTGGCTTCCTTTGGGCTTTCTTTGGGCTTTCTTTGGGCTTTCTTTGGGATTTCTTTGTGATTTCTTTGGCTTTCTTTACCCTTTCTTTGGGCTTTCTTTCCCCTTTCTTTGGGCTTTCTTTCCCCTTTCTTTGGGCTTTCTTTCCCCTTTCTTTGGGCTTTCTTTGGGCTTTCTTTCTCATTTATTTTCCCTTTCTTTGGGCTTTCTTTCCCCTTTCTTTAAGCTTTCTTTCCCCTTCCTTTGGGCTTTCTTTGGGCTTTCTTTGGGCTTTCTTTGGGGTTTCTTTCCCCTTTCTTTGGGCTTTCTTTGGGCTTTGTTTGGGCTTTCTTTGGGCTTTCTTTGGGCTTTCTTTCCCCTTTCTTTGGGCTTTCTTTTGGCTTTCTTTCCCCTTTCTTTAGGCTTTCTTTGGGCTTTCTTTGGGCTTTCTTTCCCCTTTTTTTTTTGCTTTCTTTGGGCTTTCTTTCCCCTTTCTTTGGACTTTCTTTGGGCTTTCTTTCCCCTTTCTTTGGGCTTTCTTTGGGCTTTCTTTGGGCTATCTTCCCCTTTCTTTCGCCTTTCTTTGGGCTTTCTTTGGGCTTTCTTTCCCCTTTCTTTGGGCTTTCTTTGGGCTTTCTTTGGGCTTTCTTTGGCTTTCTTTCCCATTTCTTTGGGCTTTCTTTCCCCTTTCTTTGGGCTTTCTTTCCCCTTTCTTTGGGCTTTCTTTCCCCTTTTGTTGGGCTTTCTTTCCCCTTCCTTTGGGCTTTCTTTGGGCTTTCTTTGGGCTTTCTTTGGGCTTTCCTTCCCCTTTCTTTGGGCTTTCTTTGGGCTTTCTTTGGGCTTTCTATGGCCTTTCTATGGCCTTTCTCTGGGCTTTCTTTGGGCTTTCTTTGGGCTTTCTTTGGGCTTCTTTCCCCTTTCTTTGGACTTTCTTTGGGCTTTCTTTCCCCTTTCTTTGGGCTTTCTTTCCCCTTTCTTTGGGCTTTCTTTGGGCTTTCTTTGGGCTTTCTTTCCCCTTTCTTTCGGCATTCTTTGGGCTTTCTTTCCACTTTCTTTGGGCTTTCTTTGGGCTGTCTTTGGGCTTTCTTTCCCCTTTCTTTGGGCTTTCTTTGGGCTTTCTTTCCCCTTTCTTTGGGCTTTCTTTGGGCTTTCTTTCCCCTTTCTTTGGGCTTTCTTTCCCCTTTCTTTTGGCTTTCATTGGGCTTTCTTTGGGCCTCTTTCCCCTTTCTTTGGGTATTCTTTGGGCTTTCTTTCCCCCTTCTTTGGGCTTTCTTTGGGCTTTCTTTGTGCTTTCTTTCCCATTTCGTTGGGCTTTCTTTTGGCTTTCTTTCCCCTTTCTTTAGGCTTTCTTTGGGCTTTCTTTAGGCTTTATTTCCCCTTTCTTTGGGCTTTCTTTCCCCTTTCTTTGGGCTTTCTATCCCCTTTCTTTGGGCTTTCTTTCCCCTTTCTTTGGGCTTTCTTTCCCCTTTCTTTGGGCTTTCTTTGGGCTTTCTTTGGGCTTTCTTTCCCCTTTCTTTGGGCTTTCTTTCCCATTTCTTTGGGCTTTCTTTCCCCTTTCTTTGGGATTTCTTTCTCCTTTCTTTCCCCTTTCTTTGGGCTTTCTTTGGGCTTTCTTTGGGCTTTCTTTGGGCTTTCTTTGGGCTTTCTTTCCCCTTTCTTTGGGCTTTCTTTGGGCTTTCTTTGGGCTTTCCTTGGGCTTCCTTTGGGCTTTCTTTGGGCTTTCTTTGGAATTTCTTTGGGATTTCTTTGGGATTTCTTTCCCCTTTCTTTGGGCTTTCTTTCCCCTTTCGTGGGGCTTTCTTTGGCCTTTCTTTGGGCTTTCTTTGGCCTTTCTATGGGCTTTCTCTGGGCTTTCTTTGGGATTTATTTGGGCTTTCTTTGGGCTTCTTTCCCCTTTCTTTGGGCTTTCTTTCCCCTTTCTTTGGCCTTTCTTTCCCCTTTCTTTGGGCTTTCTTTGGGCTTTCTTTGGGCTTTCTTTCCCCTTTCTTTCCCCTTTCTTTGGGCTTTCTTTCCCCTTTCTTTGGGCTTTCTTTGGGCTTTCTTTCTCCTTTATTTTCCCTTTCTTTGGGCTTTCTTTCCCCTTTCTTTGGGCTTTCTTTGGGCTTTCTTTCCCCTTTCCTTGGGCTTTCTTTGGGCTTTCTTTGGGCTTTCTTTGGGCTTTGTTTGGACTTTCTTTGGGCTTTCTTTACCCTTTCTTTGGGCTTTCTTTGGGCTTTCTTTCCCCTTTCTTTGGGCTTTCTTTCCCCTTTCTTTGGGCTTTCTTCCCCCTTTCTTTGGGCTTTCTTTGGGATTTCTTTGGGCTTTCTTTCCCCTTTCTTTGGGCTTTCTTTCCCCTTTCTTTGGGATTTCTTTCCCCTTTCTTTGGGATTTCTTTCCCCTTTCTTTGGGCTTTCTTTCCCCTTTCTTTGGGCTTTCTTTCCCCTTTCTTTCACCTTTCTTTGGGCTTTCTTTGGGATTTCTTTGGGCTGTCTTTGGGCTTTCTTTGGGCTTTCTTTGGGATTTCCTTTGGCTTTCTTTCCCCTTTCTTTGGGTTTTCTTTGGGCTTTCTTTGGGCTTTCCTTGGGCTTCCTTTGGGCTTTCTTTCCCCTTTCTTTGGGCTTTCTTTGGGCTTTCTTTGGGCTTTCTTTGGGCTTTCTTTGGGCTTTCTTTCCCCTTTCTTTGGGCTTTCTTTCCCCTTTCTTGGGGCTTTCTTTGGGCTTTCTTTCCCCTTTCTTTGGGCTTTCTTTCCCCTTTCTTTGGGCTTTCTTTGGGCTTTCTTTGGGCTTTCCTTCCCCTTTCTTTGGGCTTTCTTTGGGCTTTCTTTGGGCTTTCTATGGGCTTTCTCTGGGCTTTCTTTGGGCTTTCTTTGGGCTTTCTTTGGGCTTCTTTCTCCTTTCTTTGGGCTTTCTTTGGGCTTTCTTTCCCCTTTCTTTGGGCTTTCTTTGGGCTTTCTTTCCCCTTTCTTTGGGCTTTCTTTCCCCTTTCTTTGGGCTTTCTTTCCCCTTTCCTTGGGCTTTCTTTCCACTTTCTTTGGGCTTTCTTTCGTCTTTCTTAGGGCTCTCTGGTGGCTTTCTTTCCCCTTTCTTTGGGCTTTCTTTCCTCTTTCTTTGGGCTTTCTTTGGGCTTTCTTTCCCCTTTCTTTGGGCTTTCTTTGGGCTTTCTTTGTGCTTTCTTTTGACTTTCTTTCCCCTTTCTTTGGGCTTTCTTTGGGCTTTCTTTCCCCTTTCTTTGGGCTTTCTTTGGGCTTTCTTTGAGCTTCCTTTGGGCTTACTTTGGGCTTTCTTTGGGCTTTCTTTCGACTTTCTTTGGGCTTTCTTTCCCCTTTCTTTGGGCTTTCTTTCCCTTTCTTTGGGCTTTCTTTGGGCTTTGTTTGGACTTTCTTTGGGCTTTCTTTACCCTTTCTTTGGGCTTTCTTTGGGCTTTCTTTCCCGTTTCTTTGGGCTTTCTTTGGGCTTTCTTTGGGCTTTCTTTGGGCTTTCTTTCCCCTTTCTTTGGGCTTTCTTTTGGCTTTCTTTCTCCTTTCTTTAGGCTTTCGTTGGGCTTTTTTGGGCTTTCTTTCCCCTTTCTTTGGGCTTTCTTTGGCCTTTCTTTCCCCTTTCTTTGGACTTTCTTTGGGGTTTCTTTCCCCTTTCTTTGGGCTTTCTTTGGGCTATCTTCCCCTTTCTTTCCCCTTTCTTTGGGCTTTCTTTCCCCTTTCTTTGGGCTTTCTTTGGGCTTTCTTTGGGCTTTCTTTCCCCTTTCTTTGGGCTTTCTTTCCCCTTTCTTTGGGCTTTCTTTCCCCTTTCTTTGGGCTTTCTTTCCCTTTCATTCTGCTTTCTTTGGGCTTTCTTTGGCCTTTCTTTCGGCTTTCCTTCCCTTTCTTTGGGCTTTCTTTCCCCTTTCTTTGGCTTTCTTTCCCCTTTCTTTGGGCTTTCATTCCCCTTTCTTTGGGCTTTCTTTGGGCTTTCTTTGGGCTGTGTTTGGGCTCTCTTTGGGCTTTCTTTGGGCTTTCTTTGGGCTTTCTTTCCCCTTTCTTTGGGCTTTCTTTCCCCTTTCTTTGGGCTTTCCTTGGGCTTCCTTTGGGCTTTCTTTGGGCTTTCTTTGGGCTTTCTTTGGGATTTCTTTGGGATTTCTTTGGGCTTTCTTTCCCCTTTCTTTGGGCTTTCTTTCCCCTTTCTTTTGGCTTTCTTTGCCCTTTCTTTGGGCTTTCTTTCCCCTTTCTTTGGGCTTTCTTTGGCCTTTCTTTCCCCTTTCCTTGGGCTTTCTTTGGGCTTTCTTTGAAATTTCCTTGGGCTTTCTTTCCCCTTTCTTTGGGCTTTCTTTCCCCTTTCTTGTGGTTTTCTTTGGGCTTTCTTTGGGCTTTCTTTCGCCTTTCTTTGGGCTTTCTTTCCCCTTTGTTTGGGCTTTCTTTGGCCTTTCTTTGGGCTTTCTTTGGGCTTTCTATGGGCTTTCTCTGGGCTTTCTTTGGGCTTTATTTGGGCTTTCTTTGGGCTTTCTTTCCCCTTTCTTTGGGCTTTCTTTCCCCTTTCTTTGGGCTTTCTTTGGCTTTCTTTCCCCTTTCTTTGGGCTTTCTTTCCCCTTTCTTTGGGCTTTCTTTCCCCTTTCTTTGTGCTTTCTTTCCCTTTCTTTGGGCTTTCTTTCCTCTTTCTTTGGGGTTTCTTTGGGCTTTCTTTCCCCTTTCTTTGGGCTTTCTTTACCCTTTCTTTGGGCTTTCCTTACCCCTTTCTTTCCCCTTTCTTTGGGCTTTCTTTGGGCTTTCTTTCCCCTTTCTTTTTGGGCTTTCTTTCCCTTTTCCTTGGGCTTTCTTTGGGCTTTCTTTCCCCTTTGTTTGGGCTTTCTTTGGGCTTTCTTTGGGCTTTCTTTGGGCTTTCCTTGGGCTTTCTTTGGGCTTTTTTTGGCCTTTCTTTGGGCTTTCTTTCCCCTTTCTTTGGGCTTTCTTTGGGCTTTCTTTGGGCTTTCTTTCCCTTTCTTTGGGCTTTCTTTCCCCTTTCTTTGGGCTTTCTTTGGCTTTCTTTGGGCTTTCTTTCCCCTTTCTTTGGGCTTTCTTTGGGCTTTCTTTCCCCTTTCTTTGGGCTTTCTTTGGGCTTTCTTTGGGCTTTCTTTCCCCTTTCTTTGGGCTTTCTTTGGGCTTTCTTTCCCTTTTCCTTGGGCTTTCTTTGGGCTTTCTTTCCCCTTTCTTTAGGCTTTCTTTGGGCTTTCTTCGGGCTTTCTTTCCCCTTTCTTTGGGCTTTCTTTGGGCTTTCTTTCCCCTTTCTTTGGACTTTCTTTGGGCTTTCTTTCCCCTTTCTTTGGGCTTTCTTTGGTCTATCTTCCCCTTTCTTTCCCCTTTCTTTGGGCTTTCTTTGGGCTTTCTTTCCCCTTTCTTTGGGCTTTCTTTGGGCTTTCTTTCCCCTTTCTTTGGGCTTTCTTTGGGCTTTCTTTGGGCTTTCCTTGGGCTTCCTTTGGGCTTTCTTTGGGCTTTCTTTGGAATTTCTTTGGGATTTCTTTGGGATTTCTTTCCCCTTTCTTTGGGCTTTCTTTCCCCTTTCGTGGGGCTTTCTTTGGCCTTTCTTGGGCTTTCTTTGGGCTTTCTATGGGCTTTCTCTGGGCTTTCTTTGGGATTTATTTGGGCTTTCTTTGGGCTTCTTTCCCCTTTCTTTGGGCTTTCTTTCCCCTTTCTTTGGCCTTTCTTTCCCCTTTCTTTGGGCTTTCTTTGGGCTTTCTTTGGGCTTTCTTTCCCCTTTCTTTCCCCTTTCTTTGGGCTTTCTTTCCCCTTTCTTTGGGCTTTCTTTGGGCTTTCTTCCTCCTTTATTTTCCATTTCTTTGGGCTTTCTTTCCCCTTTCTTTGGGCTTTCTTTGGGCTTTCTTTCCCCTTTCCTTGGGCTTTCTTTGGGCTTTCTTTGGGATTTCTTTGGGCTTTCTTTCCCCTTTCTTTGGGCTTTCTTTGGGCTTTCTTTGGGCTTTCTTTCCCCTTTCTTTGGGCTTTCTTTCCCCTTTCTTTGGGCTTTCTTTCCCCTTTCTTTGGGCTTTCTTCCCCCTTTCTTTGGGCTTTCTTTGGGATTTCTTTGGGCTTTCTTTCCCCTTTCTTTGGGCTTCCTTTCCCCTTTCTTTGGGATTTCTTTCCCCTTTCTTTGGGATTTCTTTCCCCTTTCTTTGGGCTTTCTTTCCCCTTTCTTTGGGCTTTCTTTCCCCTTTCTTTGGGCTTTCTTTCCCCTTTCTTTGGGCTTTCTTTCCCCTTCCTTTGGGCTTTCTTTGGGCTTTCTTTGGGCTTTCTTTGGGCTTTCCTTCCCCTTTCTTTGGGCTTTCTTTGGGCTTTCTTTGGGCTTTCTATGGCCTTTCTATGGCCTTTCTCTGGGCTTTCTTTGGGCTTTCTTTGGGCTTTCTTTGGGCTTCTTTCCCCTTTCTTTGGACTTTCTTTGGGCTTTCTTTCCCCTTTCTTTGGGCTTTCTTTCCCCTTTCTTTGGGCTTTCTTTGGGCTTTCTTTGGGCTTTCTTTCCCCTTTCTTTCGGCATTCTTTGGGCTTTCTTTCCACTTTCTTTGGGCTTTCTTTGGGCTGTCTTTGGGCTTTCTTTCCCCTTTCTTTGGGCTTTCTTTGGGCTTTCTTTCCCCTTTCTTTGGGCTTTCTTTGGGCTTTCTTTCCCCTTTCTTTGGGCTTTCTTTCCCCTTTCTTTTGGCTTTCATTGGGCTTTCTTTGGGCCTCTTTCCCCTTTCTTTGGGTATTCTTTGGGCTTTCTTTCCCCCTTCTTTGGGCTTTCTTTGGGCTTTCTTTGTGCTTTCTTTCCCATTTCGTTGGGCTTTCTTTTGGCTTTCTTTCCCCTTTCTTTAGGCTTTCTTTGGGCTTTCTTTAGGCTTTATTTCCCCTTTCTTTGGGCTTTCTTTCCCCTTTCTTTGGGCTTTCTATCCCCTTTCTTTGGGCTTTCTTTCCCCTTTCTTTGGGCTTTCTTTCCCCTTTCTTTGGGCTTTCTTTGGGCTTTCTTTGGGCTTTCTTTCCCCTTTCTTTGGGCTTTCTTTCCCATTTCTTTGGGCTTTCTTTCCCCTTTCTTTGGGATTTCTTTCTCCTTTCTTTCCCCTTTCTTTGGGCTTTCTTTGGGCTTTCTTTGGAATTTCTTTGGGATTTCTTTGGGATTTCTTTCCCCTTTCTTTGGGCTTTCTTTCCCCTTTCGTGGGGCTTTCTTTGGCCTTTCTTTGGGCTTTCTTTGGGCTTTCTATGGGCTTTCTCTGGGCTTTCTTTGGGATTTATTTGGGCTTTCTTTGGGCTTCTTTCCCCTTTCTTTGGGCTTTCTTTCCCCTTTCTTTGGCCTTTCTTTCCCCTTTCTTTGGGCTTTCTTTGGCTTTCTTTGGGCTTTCTTTCCCCTTTCTTTCCCCTTTCTTTGGGCTTTCTTTCCCCTTTCTTTGGGCTTTCTTTGGGCTTTCTTTCTCCTTTATTTTCCCTTTCTTTGGGCTTTCTTTCCCCTTTCTTTGGGCTTTCTTTGGGCTTTCTTTCCCCTTTCCTTGGGCTTTCTTTGGGCTTTCTTTGGGCTTTCTTTGGGCTTTCTTTGGACTTTCTTTGGCTTTCTTTACCCTTTCTTTGGGCTTCTTTGGGCTTTCTTTCCCCTTTCTTTGGGCTTTCTTTCCCCTTTCTTTGGGCTTTCTTCCCCCTTTCTTTGGGCTTTCTTTGGGATTTCTTTGGGCTTTCTTTCCCTTTCTTTGGGCTTTCTTTCCCCTTTCTTTGGGATTTCTTTCCCCTTTCTTTGGGATTTCTTTCCCCTTTCTTTGGGCTTTCTTTCCCCTTTCTTTGGGCTTTCTTTCCCCTTTCTTTCACCTTTCTTTGGGCTTTCTTTGGGATTTCTTTGGGCTGTCTTTGGGCTTTCTTTGGGCTTTCTTTGGGATTTCCTTTGGCTTTCTTTCCCCTTTCTTTGGGTTTTCTTTGGGCTTTCTTTGGGCTTTCCTTGGGCTTCCTTTGGGCTTTCTTTCCCCTTTCTTTGGGCTTCTTTGGGCTTTCTTTGGGCTTTCTTTGGGCTTTCTTTGGGCTTTCTTTCCCCTTTCTTTGGGCTTTCTTTCCCCTTTCTTGGGGCTTTCTTTGGGCTTTCTTTCCCCTTTCTTTGGGCTTTCTTTCCCCTTTCTTTGGGCTTTCTTTGGCTTTCTTTGGGCTTTCCTTCCCCTTTCTTTGGGCTTTCTTTGGGCTTTCTTTGGGCTTTCTATGGGCTTTCTCTGGGCTTTCTTTGGGCTTTCTTTGGCTTTCTTTGGCTTCTTTCTCCTTTCTTTGGGCTTTCTTTGGGCTTTCTTCCCCTTTCTTTGGGCTTTCTTTGGGCTTTCTTTCCCCTTTCTTTGGGCTTTCTTTCCCCTTTCTTTGGGCTTTCTTTCCCCTTTCCTTGGGCTTTCTTTCCACTTTCTTTGGGCTTTCTTTCGTCTTTCTTAGGGCTCTCTGGTGGCTTTCTTTCCCCTTTCTTTGGGCTTTCTTTCCTCTTTCTTTGGGCTTCTTGGGCTTTCTTTCCCCTTTCTTTGGGCTTTCTTTGGGCTTTCTTTGTGCTTTCTTTGGACTTTCTTTCCCCTTTCTTTGGGCTTTCTTTGGGCTTTCTTTCCCCTTTCTTTGGGCTTTCTTTGGGCTTTCTTTGAGCTTCCTTTGGGCTTACTTTGGGCTTTCTTTGGGCTTTCTTTCGGCTTTCTTTGGGCTTTCTTTCCCCTTTCTTTGGGCTTTCTTTCCCCTTTCTTTGGGCTTTCTTTGGGCTTTCTTTGGGCTTTGTTTGGACTTTCTTTGGGCTTTCTTTACCCTTTCTTTGGGCTTTCTTTGGGCTTTCTTTCCCGTTTCTTTGGGCTTTCTTTGGGCTTTCTTTGGCTTTCTTTGGGCTTTCTTTCCCCTTTCTTGGGCTTTCTTTTGGCTTTCTTCTCCTTTCTTTAGGCTTTCGTTGGGCTTTTTTGGGCTTTCTTTCCCCTTTCTTTGGGCTTTCTTTGGCTTTCTTTCCCCTTTCTTTGGACTTTCTTTGGGCTTTCTTTCCCCTTTCTTTGGGCTTTCTTTGGGCTATCTTCCCCTTTCTTCCCCTTTCTTTGGGCTTTCTTTCCCCTTTCTTTGGGCTTTCTTTGGGCTTTCTTTGGGCTTTCTTTCCCCTTTCTTTGGGCTTTCTTTCCCCTTTCTTTGGGCTTTCTTTCCCCTTTCTTTGGGCTTTCTTTCCCTTTCATTCTGCTTTCTTTGGGCTTTCTTTGGCCTTTCTTTCGGCTTTCCTTCCCCTTTCTTTGGGCTTTCTTTCCCCTTTCTTTGGCTTTCTTTCCCCTTTCTTTGGGCTTTCATTCCCCTTTCTTTGGGCTTTCTTTGGGCTTTCTTTGGGCTGTGTTTGGGCTCTCTTTGGGCTTTCTTTGGGCTTTCTTTGGGCTTTCTTTCCCCTTTCTTTGGGCTTTCTTTCCCCTTTCTTTGGGCTTTCCTTGGGCTTCCTTTGGGCTTTCTTTGGGCTTTCTTTGGGCTTTCTTTGGGATTTCTTTGGGATTTCTTTGGGCTTTCTTTCCCCTTTCTTTGGGCTTTCTTTCCCCTTTCTTTTGGCTTTCTTTGCCCTTTCTTTGGGCTTTCTTTCCCCTTTCTTTGGGCTTTCTTTGGCCTTTCTTTCCCCTTTCCTTGGGCTTTCTTTGGGCTTTCTTTGAAATTTCCTTGGGCTTTCTTTCCCCTTTCTTTGGGCTTTCTTTCCCCTTTCTTGTGGTTTTCTTTGGGCTTTCTTTGGGCTTTCTTTCGCCTTTCTTTGGGCTTTCTTTCCCCTTTGTTTGGGCTTTCTTTGGCCTTTCTTTGGGCTTTCTTTGGGCTTTCTATGGGCTTTCTCTGGGCTTTCTTTGGGCTTTATTTGGGCTTTCTTTGGGCTTTCTTTCCCCTTTCTTTGGGCTTTCTTTCCCCTTTCTTTGGGCTTTCTTTGGGCTTTCTTTCCCCTTTCTTTGGGCTTTCTTTCCCCTTTCTTTGGGCTTTCTTTCCCCTTTCTTTGTGCTTTCTTTCCCCTTTCTTTGGGCTTTCTTTCCTCTTTCTTTGGGGTTTCTTTGGGCTTTCTTTCCCCTTTCTTTGGGCTTTCTTTACCCTTTCTTTGGGCTTTCCTTACCCTTTCTTTCCCCTTTCTTTGGGCTTTCTTTGGGCTTTCTTTCCCCTTTCTTTTTGGGCTTTCTTTCCCTTTTCCTTGGGCTTTCTTTGGGCTTTCTTTCCCCTTTGTTTGGGCTTTCTTTGGGCTTTCTTTGGGCTTTCTTTGGGCTTTCCTTGGGCTTTCTTTGGGCTTTTTTTGGCCTTTCTTTGGGCTTTCTTTCCCCTTTCTTTGGGCTTTCTTTGGGCTTTCTTTGGGCTTTCTTTCCCCTTGCTTTGGGCTTTCTTTCCCCTTTCTTTGGGCTTTCTTTGGGCTTTCTTTGGGCTTTCTTTCCCCTTTCTTTGGGCTTTCTTTGGGCTTTCTTTCCCCTTTCTTTGGGCTTTCTTTGGGCTTTCTTTGGGCTTTCTTTCCCCTTTCTTTGGGCTTTCTTTGGGCTTTCTTTCCCTTTTCCTTGGGCTTTCTTTGGGCTTTCTTTCCCCTTTCTTTAGGCTTTCTTTGGGCTTTCTTCGGGCTTTCTTTCCCCTTTCTTTGGGCTTTCTTTGGGCTTTCTTTCCCCTTTCTTTGGACTTTCTTTGGGCTTTCTTTCCCCTTTCTTTGGGCTTTCTTTGGTCTATCTTCCCCTTTCTTTCCCCTTTCTTTGGGCTTTCTTTGGGCTTTCTTTCCCCTTTCTTTGGGCTTTCTTTGGGCTTTCTTTCCCCTTTCTTTGGGCTTTCTTTGGGCTTTCTTTGGGCTTTCCTTGGGCTTCCTTTGGGCTTTCTTTGGGCTTTCTTTGGAATTTCTTTGGGATTTCTTTGGGATTTCTTTCCCCTTTCTTTGGGCTTTCTTTCCCCTTTCGTGGGGCTTTCTTTGGCCTTTCTTGGGCTTTCTTTGGGCTTTCTATGGGCTTTCTCTGGGCTTTCTTTGGGATTTATTTGGGCTTTCTTTGGGCTTCTTTCCCCTTTCTTTGGGCTTTCTTTCCCCTTTCTTTGGCCTTTCTTTCCCCTTTCTTTGGGCTTTCTTTGGGCTTTCTTTGGGCTTTCTTTCCCCTTTCTTTCCCCTTTCTTTGGGCTTTCTTTCCCCTTTCTTTGGGCTTTCTTTGGGCTTTCTTCCTCCTTTATTTTCCATTTCTTTGGGCTTTCTTTCCCCTTTCTTTGGGCTTTCTTTGGGCTTTCTTTCCCCTTTCCTTGGGCTTTCTTTGGGCTTTCTTTGGGCTTTCTTTGGGCTTTCTTTCCCCTTTCTTTGGGCTTTCTTTGGGCTTTCTTTGGGCTTTCTTTCCCCTTTCTTTGGGCTTTCTTTCCCCTTTCTTTGGGCTTTCTTTCCCCTTTCTTTGGGCTTTCTTCCCCCTTTCTTTGGGCTTTCTTTGGGATTTCTTTGGGCTTTCTTTCCCCTTTCTTTGGGCTTCCTTTCCCCTTTCTTTGGGATTTCTTTCCCCTTTCTTTGGGATTTCTTTCCCCTTTCTTTGGGCTTTCTTTCCCCTTTCTTTGGGCTTTCTTTCCCCTTTCTTTCACCTTTCTTTGGGCTTTCTTTGGGATTTCTTTGGGCTGTCTTTGGGCTTTCTTTGGGCTTTCTTTGGGATTTCCTTTGGCTTTCTTTCCCCTTTCTTTGGGTTTTCTTTGGGCTTTCTTTGGGCTTTCTTTGGGCTTTCTTTCCCCTTTCTTTGGGCTTTCTTTCCCCTTTCTTGGGGCTTTCTTTGGGCTTTCTTTGGGCTTTCTTTCCCCTTTCTTTGGGCTTTCTTTCCCCTTTCTTTGGGCTTTCTTTGGGCTTTCTTTGGGCTTTCCTTCCCCTTTCTTTGGGCTTTCTTTGGGCTTTCTTTGGGCTTTCTATGGGCTTTCTCTGGGCTTTCTTTGGGCTTTCTTTGGGCTTTCTTTGGGCTTCTTTCTCCTTTCTTTGGGCTTTCTTAGGGCTTTCTTTCCCCTTTCTTTGGGCTTTCTTTGGACTTTCTTTCCCCTTTCTTTGGGCTTTCTTTCCCCTTTCTTTGGGCTTTCTTTCCCCTTTCCTTGGGCTTTCTTTCCACTTTCTTTGGGCTTTCTTTCATCTTTCTTTGGGCTTTCTGGTGGCTTTCTTTCCCCTTTCTTTGGGCTTTCTTTCCCCTTTCTTTGGGCTTTCTTTGGGCTTTCTTTCCCATTTCTTTGGGCTTTCTTTGGGCTTTCTTTGTGCTTTCTTTGGACTTTCTTTCCCCTTTCTTTGGGCATTCTTTGGGCTTTCTTTGGGCTTTCTTTCCCCTTTCTTTGGGCTTTCTTTGGGCTTTCTTTGAGCTTCCTTTGAGCTTACTTTGGGCTTTCTTTGGGCTTTCTTTCGGCTTTCTTTGGGCTTTCTTTCCCCTTTCTTTGGGCTTTCTTTCCCCTTTCTTTGGGCTTTCTTTGGGCTTTCTTTGGGCTTTGTTTGGACTTTCTTTGGGCTTTCTTTACCCTTTCTTTGGGCTTTCTTTGGGCTTTCTTTCCCGTTTCTTTGGGCTTTCTTTGGGCTTTCTTTGGGCTTTCTTTGGGCTTTCTTTCCCCTTTCTTTGGGCTTTCTTTTGGCTTTCTTTCTCCTTTCTTTAGGCTTTCGTTGGGCGTTTTGGGCTTTCTTTCCCCTTTCTTTGGGCTTTCTTTGGCCTTTCTTTCCCCTTTCTTTGGACTTTCTTTGGGCTTTCTTTCCCCTTTCTTTGGGCTTTCTTTGGGCTATCTTCCCCTTTCTTTCCCCTTTCTTTGGGCTTTCTTTCCCCTTTCTTTGGGCTTTCTTTGGGCTTTCTTTCCCCTTTCTTTGGGCTTTCTTTCCCCTTTCTTTGGGCTTTCTTTCCCCTTTCTTTGGGCTTTCTTTCCCTTTCATTCTGCTTTCTTTGGGCTTTCTTTGGCCTTTCTTTCGGCTTTCCTTCCCCTTTCTTTGGGCTTTCTTTCCCCTTTCTTTGGCTTTCTTTCCCCTTTCTTTGGGCTTTCATTCCCCTTTCTTTGGGCTTTCTTTTGGCTTTCTTTGGGCTGTGTTTGGGCTCTCTTTGGGCTTTCTTTGGGCTTTCTTTGGGCTTTCTTTCCCCTTTCTTTGGGCTTTCTTTCCCCTTTCTTTGGGCTTTCCTTGGGCTTCCTTTGGGCTTTCTTTGGGCTTTCTTTGGGCTTTCTTTGGGATTTCTTTGGGATTTCTTTGGGCTTTCTTTCCCCTTTCTTTGGGCTTTCTTTCCCCTTTCTTTTGGCTTTCTTTGCCCTTTCTTTGGGCTTTCTTTCCCCTTTCTTTGGGCTTTCTTTGGGCTTTCTTTCCCCTTTCCTTGGGCTTTCTTTGGGCTTTCTTTGAAATTTCCTTGGGCTTTCTTTCCCCTTTCTTTGGGCTTTCTTTCCCCTTTCTTGTGGCTTTCTTTGGGCTTTCTTTGGGCTTTCTTTCCCCTTTCTTTGGGCTTTCTTTCCCCTTTCTTTGGGCTTTCTTTGGCCTTTCTTTGGGCTTTCTTTGGGCTTTCTATGGGCTTTCTCTGGGCTTTCTTTGGGCTTTATTTGGGCTTTCTTTGGGCTTTCTTTCCCCTTTCTTTGGGCTTTCTTTCCCCTTTCTTTGGGCTTTCTTTCCCCTTTCTTTGGGCTTTCTTTGGGCTTTCTTTCCCCTTTCTTTGGGCTTTCTTTGGGCTTTCTTTGGGCTTTCTTTCCCCTTTCTTTGGGCTTTCTTTCCCCTTTCTTTGGGCTTTCTTTCCCCTTTCTTTGGGCTTTCTTTCCCCTTTCTTTGGGCTTTCTTTCCCCTTTCCTTGAGCTTTCTTTCCCCTTTCTTTGGGATTTCTTTCCCCTTTCTTTGGGCTTTCTTTCCCCTTTCTTTCCCCTTTATTTGGGCTTTCTTTGGGCTTTCTTTGGGCTGTCTTTGGGCTTTCTTTGGGCTTTCTTTCCCCTTTCTTTGGGCTTTCTTAACCCTTTCTTTCCCCTTTCTTTGGGCTTTCCTTGGGCTTCCTTTGGGCTTTCTTTGGGCTTTCTTTGGGCTTTCTTTGGGATTTCTTTGGGATTTCTTTGGGCTTTCTTTCCCCTTTCTTTGGGCTTTCTTTCCCCTTTCTTGGGGCTTTCTTAGGGCTTTCTTTCCCCTTTCTTTGGGCTTTCTTTGCCCTTTCTTTGGGCTTTCTTTGCCATTTCTTTGGGCTTTCTTTGCCCTTTCTTTGGGCTTTCTTTGCCCTTTCTTAGTGCTTACTTTCCCCTTTCTTTGGGCTTTCTTTGGGCTTTCTCTCCCATTTCTTTGGGCTTTCTTTCCCTTTCTTTGGGCTTTCTTTCCCCTTTCTTTGGGCTTTCTTTCCCCTTTCTTTGGGCTTTCTTTGGGCTTTCTTTCCCCTTTCTTTGGGCTTTCTTTCCCCTTTCTTTGGGCTTTCTTTGGGCTTTCTTTCTCCTTTATTTTCCCTTTCTTTGGGCTTTCTTTCCCCTTTCTTTGGGCTTTCTTTGGGCTTTCCTTGGGCTTTCTTTGGGCTTTCTTTGGGATTTCTTTGGGATTTCATTGGGCTTTCTTTCCCCTCTCTTTGGGCTTTCTTTCCCCTTTCTTGGGGCTTTCTTTGGGCTTTCTTTGGGCTTTCTTTGCCCTTTCTTTGAGCTTTCTTTGGCCTTTCTTTGGGCTTTCTTGGGCTTTCGATGGGCTTTCTCTGGGCTTTCTTTGGGCTTTATTTGGGCTTTCTTTGGGCTTCTTTCCCCTTTCTTTGGGCTTTCTTTGGGCTTTCTTTCCCCTTTCTTTGGCCTTTCTTTCCTCTTTCTTTGGGCTTTCTTTGGGCTTTCTTTGGCCTTTCTTTGGGCTTTCTTCGGGCTTTCTTTCCCCTTTCTTTGGGCTTTCTTTCCCCTTTCTTTGGGCTTTCTTTCCCCTTCCTTTGGGCTTTCTTTGGGCTTTCTTTGGGCTTTCTTTGGGCTTTCTTTGGGCTTTCCTTCCCCTTTCTTTGGGCTTTCTTTGGGCTTTCTTTGGGCTTTCTATGGCCTTTCTTTGGCCTTTCTCTGGGCTTTCTTTGGGCTTTCTTTGGGCTTTCTTTGGGCTTCTTTCCCCTTTCTTTGGGCTTTCTTTGGGCTTTCTTTCCCCTTTCTTTGGGCTTTCTTTCCCCTTTCTTTGGGCTTTCTTTGGGCTTTCTTTGGGCTTATTTCTATGGGCTTTCTCTGGGCTTTATTTGGGCTTTATTTGGGCTTTCTTTGGGCTTTCTTTCCCCTTTCTTTGGCCTTTCTTTCCCCTTTCTTTGGGCTTTCTTTCCCCTTTCTTTGGGCTTTCTTTCCCCTTTCTTTGGGCTTTCTTTCCCCTTTCTTTGTGCTTTCTTTCCCCTTTCTTTGGGCTTTCTTTCCTCTTTCTTTGGGCTTTCTTTGGGCTTTTTTTCCACTTTCATTGGGCTTTCTTTCCCCTTTCTTTGGGCTTTCTTTGGGCTTTCTTTCCCCTTTCTTTGGGCTTTCTTTGGGCTTTCTTTCCCCTTTCTTTGGGCTTTCTTTGGGTTTTCTTTCCCTTTTCCTTGGGCTTTCTTTGGGCTTTCTTTCCCCTTTGTTTGGGCTTTCTTTGGGCTTTCTTTGGGCTTTCTTTGTGCTTTCTTTGGGCTTTCCTTGGGCTTTCTTTGGGCTTTTTTTGGGCTTTCTTTCCCCTTTCTTTGGGCTTTCTTTCCCCTTTCTTGTGGCTTTCTTGTGGCTTTCTTTGGGCTTTCTTTCCCCTTTCTTTGGGCTTTCTTTGGCCTTTCTTTGGGCTTTCTTTGGGCTTTCTATGGGCTTTCTCTGGGCTTTCTTTGGGCTTTATTTGGGCTTTCTTTGGGCTTCTTTCCCCTTTCTTTGGGCTTTCTTTGGGCTTTCTTTCCCCTTTCTTTGGGCTTTCTTTGGGCTTTCTTTGGGCTTTCCTTGGGCTTCCTTTGGGCTTTCTTTGGGCTTTCTTTGGAATTTCTTTGGGATTTCTTTGGGCTTTCTTTCCCCTTTCTTTGGGCTTTCTTTGGGCTTTCTTTGGGCTTTCTTTGGGCTTTCTTTGGGCTTTCTTTGGGCTTTCTTTGGGATTTCTTTGGGCTGTCTTTGGGCTTTCTTTGGGATTTCTTTGGACTTTCTTTCCCCTTTCTTTGGGCATTCTTTGGGCTTTCTTTGGGCTTTCTTTCCCCTTTCTTTGGGCTTTCTTTGGGCTTTCTTTGAGCTTCCTTTGGGCTTACTTTGGGCTTTCTTTGGGCTTTCTTTCGGCTTTCTTTGGGCTTTCTTTCCCCTTTCTTTGGGCTTTCTTTCCCCTTTCTTTGGGCTTTCTTTGGGCTTTCTTTGGGCTTTGTTTGGACTTTCTTTGGGCTTTCTTTACCCTTTCTTTGGGCTTTCTTTGGGCTTTCTTTCCCGTTTCTTTGGGCTTTCTTTGGGCTTTCTTTGGGCTTTCTTTGGGCTTTCTTTCCCCTTTCTTTGGGCTTTCTTTTGGCTTTCTTTCTCCTTTCTTTAGGCTTTCGTTGGGCTTTTTTGGGCTTTCTTTCCCCTTTCTTTGGGCTTTCTTTGGCCTTTTTTCCCCTTTCTTTGGACTTTCTTTGGGCTTTCTTTCCCCTTTCTTTGGGCTTTCTTTGGGCTATCTTCCCCTTTCTTTCCCCTTTCTTTGGGCTTTCTTTCCCCTTTCTTTGGGCTTTCTTTGGGCTTTCTTTGGGCTTTCTTTCCCCTTTCTTTGGGCTTTCTTTCCCCTTTCTTTGGGCTTTCTTTCCCCTTTCTTTGGGCTTTCTTTCCCTTTCATTCTGCTTTCTTTGGGCTTTCTTTGGCCTTTCTTTCGGCTTTCCTTCCCCTTTCTTTGGGCTTTCTTTCCCCTTTCTTTGGCTTTCTTTCCCCTTTCTTTGGGCTTTCATTCCCCTTTCTTTGGGCTTTCTTTTGGCTTTCTTTGGGCTGTGTTTGGGCTCTCTTTGGGCTTTCTTTGGGCTTTATTTGGGCTTTCTTTCCCCTTTCTTTGGGCTTTCTTTCCCCTTTCTTTGGGCTTTCCTTGGGCTTCCTTTGGGCTTTCTTTGGGCTTTCTTTGGGCTTTCTTTGGGATTTCTTTGGGATTTCTTTGGGCTTTCTTTCCACTTTCTTTGGGCTTTCTTTCCCCTTTCTTTTGGCTTTCTTTGCCCTTTCTTTGGGCTTTCTTTCCCCTTTCTTTGGGCTTTCTTTGGGCTTTCTTTCCCCTTTCCTTGGGCTTTCTTTGGGCTTTCTTTGAAATTTCCTTGGGCTTTCTTTCCCCTTTCTTGTGGCTTTCTTTGGGCTTTCTTTGGGCTTTCTTTCCCCTTTCTTTGGGCTTTCTTTCCCCTTTCTTTGGGCTTTCTTTCCCCTTTCTTTGGGCTTTCTTTCCCCTTTCTTTGGGCTTTCTTTGGGCTTTCTTTCCCCTTTCTTTGGGCTTTCTTTGGGCTTTCTTTGGGCTTTCTTTCCCCTTTCTTTGGGCTTTCTTTCCCCTTTCTTTGGGCTTTCTTTCCCCTTTCTTTGGGCTTTCTTTCCCCTTTCTTTGGGCTTTCTTTCCCCTTTCCTTGAGCTTTCTTTCCCCTTTCTTTGGGATTTCTTTCCCCTTTCTTTGGGCTTTCTTTCCCCTTTCTTTCCCCTTTATTTGGGCTTTCTTTGGGCTTTCTTTGGGCTGTCTTTGGGCTTTCTTTGGGCTTTCTTTCCCCTTTCTTTGGGCTTTCCTTGGGCTTCCTTTGGGCTTTCTTTGGGCTTTCTTAACACTTTCTTTCCCCTTTCTTTGGGCTTTCCTTGGGCTTCCTTTGGGCTTTCTTTGGGCTTTCTTTGGGCTTTCTTTGGGATTTCTTTGGGATTTCTTTGGGCTTTCTTTCCCCTTTCTTTGGGCTTTCTTTCCCCTTTCTTGGGGCTTTCTTAGGGCTTTCTTTCCCCTTTCTTTGGGCTTTCTTTGCCCTTTCTTTGGGCTTTCTTTGCCATTTCTTTGGGCTTTCTTTGCCCTTTCTTTGGGCTTTCTTTGCCCTTTCTTAGTGCTTACTTTCCCCTTTCTTTGGGCTTTCTTTGGGCTTTCTCTCCCATTTCTTTGGGCTTTCTTTCCCTTTTCTTTGGGCTTTCTTTCCCCTTTCTTTGGGCTTTCTTTCCCCTTTCTTTGGGCTTTCTCTGGGCTTTCTTTCCCCTTTCTTTGGGCTTTCTTTCCCCTTTCTTTGGGCTTTCTTTGGGCTTTCTTTCTCCTTTATTTTCCCTTTCTTTGGGCTTTCTTTCCCCTTTCTTTGGGCTTTCTTTGGGCTTTCCTTGGGCTTTCTTTCCCCTTTCTTGTGGCTTTCTTTTGGCTTTCTTTGGGCTTTCTTTGCCCTTTCTTTGGGCTTTCTTTGGCCTTTCTTTGGGCTTTCTTGGGCTTTCGATGGGCTTTCTCTGGGCTTTCTTTGGGCTTTATTTGGGCTTTCTTTGGGCTTCTTTCCCCTTTCTTTGGGCTTTCTTTGGGCTTTCTTTCCCCTTTCTTTGGCCTTTCTTTCCTCTTTCTTTGGGCTTTCTTTGGCCTTTCTTTGGCCTTTCTTTGGCCTTTCTTTGGGCTTTCTTCGGGCTTTCTTTCCCCTTTCTTTGGGCTTTCTTTCCCCTTTCTTTGGGCTTTCTTTCCCCTTCCTTTGGGCTTTCTTTGGGCTTTCTTTGGGCTTTCTTTGGGCTTTCTTTGGGCTTTCCTTCCCCTTTCTTTGGGCTTTCTTTGGGCTTTCTTTGGGCTTTCTATGGCCTTTCTATGGCCTTTCTCTGGGCTTTCTTTGGGCTTTCTTTGGGCTTTCTTTGGGCTTCTTTCCCCTTTCTTTGGGCTTTCTTTGGGCTTTCTTTCCCCTTTCTTTGGGCTTTCTTTGGGCTTTCTTTGGGCTTTCTTTGGGCTTTCTTTGGGCTTTCTTTGGGCTTTCTTTGGGCTTTCTTTGGGATTTCTTTGGGCTGTCTTTGGGCTTTCTTTGGGATTTCTTTGGACTTTCTTTCCCCTTTCTTTGGGCATTCTTTGGGCTTTCTTTGGGCTTTCTTTCCCCTTTCTTTGGGCTTTCTTTGGGATTTCTTTGAGCTTCCTTTGGGCTTACTTTGGGCTTTCTTTGGGCTTTCTTTCGGCTTTCTTTGGGCTTTCTTTCCCCTTTCTTTGGGCTTTCTTTCCCCTTTCTTTGGGCTTTCTTTGGGCTTTCTTTGGGCTTTGTTTGGACTTTCTTTGGGCTTTCTTTACCCTTTCTTTGGGCTTTCTTTGGGCTTTCTTTCCCGTTTCTTTGGGCTTTCTTTGGGCTTTCTTTGGGCTTTCTTTGGGCTTTCTTTCCCCTTTCTTTGGGCTTTCTTTTGGCTTTCTTTCTCCTTTCTTTAGGCTTTCGTTGGGCTTTTTTGGGCTTTCTTTCCCCTTTCTTTGGGCTTTCTTTGGCCTTTTTTCCCCTTTCTTTGGACTTTCTTTGGGCTTTCTTTCCCCTTTCTTTGGGCTTTCTTTGGGCTATCTTCCCCTTTCTTTCCCCTTTCTTTGGGCTTTCTTTCCCCTTTCTTTGGGCTTTCTTTGGGCTTTCTTTGGGCTTTCTTTGGGCTTTCTTTCCCCTTTCTTTGGGCTTTCTTTCCCCTTTCTTTGGGCTTTCTTTCCCCTTTCTTTGGGCTTTCTTTCCCTTTCATTCTGCTTTCTTTGGGCTTTCTTTGGCCTTTCTTTCGGCTTTCCTTCCCCTTTCTTTGGGCTTTCTTTCCCCTTTCTTTGGCTTTCTTTCCCCTTTCTTTGGGCTTTCATTCCCCTTTCTTTGGGCTTTCTTTTGGCTTTCTTTGGGCTGTGTTTGGGCTCTCTTTGGGCTTTCTTTGGGCTTTATTTGGGCTTTCTTTCCCCTTTCTTTGGGCTTTCTTTCCCCTTTCTTTGGGCTTTCCTTGGGCTTCCTTTGGGCTTTCTTTGGGCTTTCTTTGGGCTTTCTTTGGGATTTCTTTGGGATTTCTTTGGGCTTTCTTTCCACTTTCTTTGGGCTTTCTTTCCCCTTTCTTTTGGCTTTCTTTGCCCTTTCTTTGGGCTTTCTTTCCCCTTTCTTTGGGCTTTCTTTGGGCTTTCTTTCCCCTTTCCTTGGGCTTTCTTTGGGCTTTCTTTGAAATTTCCTTGGGCTTTCTTTCCCCTTTCTTGTGGCTTTCTTTGGGCTTTCTTTGGGCTTTCTTTCCCCTTTCTTTGGGCTTTCTTTCCCCTTTCTTTGGGCTTTCTTTCCCCTTTCTTTGGGCTTTCTTTCCCCTTTCTTTGGGCTTTCTTTGGGCTTTCTTTCCCCTTTCTTTGGGCTTTCTTTGGGCTTTCTTTGGGCTTTCTTTCCCCTTTCTTTGGGCTTTCTTTCCCCTTTCTTTGGGCTTTCTTTCCCCTTTCTTTGGGCTTTCTTTCCCCTTTCTTTGGGCTTTCTTTCCCCTTTCCTTGAGCTTTCTTTCCCCTTTCTTTGGGATTTCTTTCCCCTTTCTTTGGGCTTTCTTTCCCCTTTCTTTCCCCTTTATTTGGGCTTTCTTTGGGCTTTCTTTGGGCTGTCTTTGGGCTTTCTTTGGGCTTTCTTTCCCCTTTCTTTGGGCTTTCCTTGGGCTTCCTTTGGGCTTTCTTTGGGCTTTCTTAACCCTTTCTTTCCCCTTTCTTTGGGCTTTCCTTGGGCTTCCTTTGGGCTTTCTTTGGGCTTTCTTTGGGCTTTCTTTGGGATTTCTTTGGGATTTCTTTGGGCTTTCTTTCCCCTTTCTTTGGGCTTTCTTTCCCCTTTCTTGGGGCTTTCTTAGGGCTTTCTTTCCCCTTTCTTTGGGCTTTCTTTGCCCTTTCTTTGGGCTTTCTTTGCCATTTCTTTGGGCTTTCTTTGCCCTTTCTTTGGGCTTTCTTTGCCCTTTCTTAGTGCTTACTTTCCCCTTTCTTTGGGCTTTCTTTGGGCTTTCTCTCCCATTTCTTTGGGCTTTCTTTCCCTTTTCTTTGGGCTTTCTTTCCCCTTTCTTTGGGCTTTCTTTCCCCTTTCTTTGGGCTTTCTTTGGGCTTTCTTTCCCCTTTCTTTGGGCTTTCTTTCCCCTTTCTTTGGGCTTTCTTTGGGCTTTCTTTCTCCTTTATTTTCCCTTTCTTTGGGCTTTCTTTCCCCTTTCTTTGGGCTTTCTTTGGGCTTTCCTTGGGCTTTCTTTCCCCTTTCTTGTGGCTTTCTTTTGGCTTTCTTTGGGCTTTCTTTGCCCTTTCTTTGGGCTTTCTTTGGCCTTTCTTTGGGCTTTCTTGGGCTTTCGATGGGCTTTCTCTGGGCTTTCTTTGGGCTTTATTTGGGCTTTCTTTGGGCTTCTTTCCCCTTTCTTTGGGCTTTCTTTGGGCTTTCTTTCCCCTTTCTTTGGCCTTTCTTTCCTCTTTCTTTGGGCTTTCTTTGGCCTTTCTTTGGCCTTTCTTTGGCCTTTCTTTGGGCTTTCTTCGGGCTTTCTTTCCCCTTTCTTTGGGCTTTCTTTCCCCTTTCTTTGGGCTTTCTTTCCCCTTCCTTTGGGCTTTCTTTGGGCTTTCTTTGGGCTTTCTTTGGGCTTTCTTTGGGCTTTCCTTCCCCTTTCTTTGGGCTTTCTTTGGGCTTTCTTTGGGCTTTCTATGGCCTTTCTATGGCCTTTCTCTGGGCTTTCTTTGGGCTTTCTTTGGGCTTTCTTTGGGCTTCTTTCCCCTTTCTTTGGGCTTTCTTTGGGCTTTCTTTCCCCTTTCTTTGGGCTTTCTTTCCCCTTTCTTTGGGCTTTCTTTGGGCTTTCTTTGGGCTTATTTCTATGGGCTTTCCCTGGGCTTTCTTTGGGCTTTATTTGGGCTTTCTTTGGGCTTTCTTTCCCCTTTCTTTGTGCTTTCTTTCCCCTTTCTTTGGGCTTTCTTTCCTCTTTCTTTGGGCTTTCTTTCCACTTTCTTTGGGCTTTCTTTCCCCTTTCTTTGGGCTTTCTTTGGGCTTTCTTTCCCCTTTCTTTGGGCTTTCTTTGGGCTTTCTTTCCCCTTTCTTTGGGCTTTCTTTGGGTTTTCTTTCCCTTTTCCTTGGGCTTTCTTTGGGCTTTCTTTCCCCTTTGTTTGGGCTTTCTTTGGGCTTTCTTTGGGCTTTCTTTGTGCTTTCTTTGGGCTTTCCTTGGGCTTTCTTTGGGCTTTTTTTGGGCTTTCTTTCCCCTTTCTTTGGGCTTTCTTTCCCCTTTCTTGTGGCTTTCTTGTGGCTTTCTTTGGGCTTTCTTTCCCCTTTCTTTGGGCTTTCTTTGGCCTTTCTTTGGGCTTTCTTTGGGCTTTCTATGGGCTTTCTCTGGGCTTTCTTTGGGCTTTATTTGGGCTTTCTTTGGGCTTCTTTCCCCTTTCTTTGGGCTTTTTTTGGGCTTTCTTTCCCCTTTCTTTGGGCTTTCTTTCCCCTTTCTTGTGGCTTTCTTGTGGCTTTCTTTGGGCTTTCTTTCCCCTTTCTTTGGGCTTTCTTTGGCCTTTCTTTGGGCTTTCTTTGGGCTTTCTATGGGCTTTCTCTGGGCTTTCTTTGGGCTTTATTTGGGCTTTCTTTGGGCTTCTTTCCCCTTTCTTTGGGCTTTCTTTGGGCTTTCTTTCCCCTTTCTTTGGGCTTTCTTTGGGCTTTCTTTGGGCTTTCCTTGGGCTTCCTTTGGGCTTTCTTTGGGCTTTCTTTGGGCTTTCTTTGGGCTTTCTTTGGGCTTTCTTTCCCCTTTCTTTGGGCTTTCTTTCCCCTTTCTTGGGGCTTTCTTTGGGCTTTCTTTGGGCTTTCTTTCCCCTTTCTTTGGGCTTTCTTTCCCCTTTCTTTGGGCTTTCTTTGGGCTTTCTTTGGGCTTTCTTTGGGCTTTCCTTCCCCTTTCTTTGGGCTTTCTTTGGGCTTTCTTTGGGCTTTCTTTGGGCTTTCTATGGGCTTTCTCTGGGCTTTCTTTGGGCTTTCTTTGGGCTTTCTTTGGGCTTCTTTCTCCTTTCTTTGGGCTTTCTTTGGGCTTTCTTTCCCCTTTCTTTGGGCTTTCCTTGGGCTTTCTTTGGGCTTTCTTTCCCCTTTCTTTGGGCTTTCTTTCCCCTTTCTTTGGGCTTTCTTTCCCCTTTCTTTGGGCTTTCTTTCCCCTTTCTGTGGGCTTTCTTTCCACTTTCTTTGGGCTTTCTTTCATCTTTCTTTGGGCTTTCTGGTGGCTTTCTTTACCCTTTCTTTGGGCTTTCTTTCCGCTTTCTTTGGGCTTTCTTTGGGCTTTCTTTCCCCTTTCTTTGGGCTTTCTTTGGGCTTTCTTTGTGCTTTCTTTGGGCTTTCTTTCCCCTTTCTTTGGGCATTCTTTGGGCTTTCTTTGGGCTTTCTTTCCCCTTTCTTTGGGCTTTCTTTGGGCTTTCTTTGAGCTTCCTTTGGGCTTACTTTGGGCTTTCTTTGGGCTTTCTTTCGGCTTTCTTTGGGCTTTCTTTCCCCTTTCTTTGGGCTTTCTTTCCCCTTTCTTTGGGCTTTCTTTGGGCTTTCTTTGGGCTTTGTTTGGACTTTCTTTGGGCTTTCTTTACCCTTTCTTTGGGCTTTCTTTGGGCTTTCTTTCCCCTTTCTTTGGGCTTTATTTGGGCTTTCTTTGGGCTTTCTTTAT
This sequence comes from Columba livia, assembly GCF_036013475.1. Lineage (NCBI taxonomy): Eukaryota > Metazoa > Chordata > Aves > Columbiformes > Columbidae > Columba > Columba livia. The sequence goes on along the minus strand of NW_027043358.1, from coordinate 41,476 downwards.
TCTTTCTTTCCCCTTTCTTTGGGCTTTCTTTTGGCTTTCTTTCTCCTTTCTTTAGGCTTTCGTTGGGCTTTCTTTGGGCTTTCTTTCCCCTTTCTTTGGGCTTTCTTTGGCCTTTCTTTCCCCTTTCTTTGGACTTTCTTTGGGCTTTCTTTCCCCTTTCTTTGGGCTTTCTTTGCGCTATCTTCCCCTTTCTTTCCCCTTTCTTTGGGCTTTCTTTCCCCTTTCTTTGGGCTTTCTTTGGGCTTTCTTTGGGCTTTCTTTCCCCTTTCTTTGGGCTTTCTTTCCCCTTTCTTTGGGCTTTCTTTCCCCTTTCTTTGGGCATTCTTTGGGCTTTCTTTGGGCTTTCTTTCCCCTTTCTTTGGGCTTTCTTTGGGCTTTCTTTGAGCTTCCTTTGGGCTTACTTTGGGCTTTCTTTGGGCTTTCTTTCGGCTTTCTTTGGGCTTTCTTTCCCCTTTCTTTGGGCTTTCTTTCCCCTTTCTTTGGGCTTTCTTTGGGCTTTCTTTGGGCTTTGTTTGGACTTTCTTTGGGCTTTCTTTACCCTTTCTTTGGGCTTTCTTTGGGCTTTCTTTCCCGTTTCTTTGGGCTTTCTTTGGGCTTTCTTTGGGCTTTCTTTGGGCTTTCTTTCCCCTTTCTTTGGGCTTTCTTTTGGCTTTCTTTCTCCTTTCTTTAGGCTTTCGTTGGGCTTTTTTGGGCTTTCTTTCCCCTTTCTTTGGGCTTTCTTTGGCCTTTTTTCCCCTTTCTTTGGACTTTCTTTGGGCTTTCTTTCCCCTTTCTTTGGGCTTTCTTTGGGCTATCTTCCCCTTTCTTTCCCATTTCTTTGGGCTTTCTTTCCCCTTTCTTTGGGCTTTCTTTGGGCTTTCTTTGGGCTTTCTTTCCCCTTTCTTTGGGCTTTCTTTCCCCTTTCTTTGGGCTTTCTTTCCCCTTTCTTTGGGCTTTCTTTCCCTTTCATTCTGCTTTCTTTGGGCTTTCTTTGGCCTTTCTTTCGGCTTTCCTTCCCCTTTCTTTGGGCTTTCTTTCCCCTTTCTTTGGCTTTCTTTCCCCTTTCTTTGGGCTTTCATTCCCCTTTCTTTGGGCTTTCTTTTGGCTTTCTTTGGGCTGTGTTTGGGCTCTCTTTGGGCTTTCTTTGGGCTTTATTTGGGCTTTCTTTCCCCTTTCTTTGGGCTTTCTTTCCCCTTTCTTTGGGCTTTCCTTGGGCTTCCTTTGGGCTTTCTTTGGGCTTTCTTTGGGCTTTCTTTGGGATTTCTTTGGGATTTCTTTGGGCTTTCTTTCCACTTTCTTTGGCTTTCTTTCCCCTTTCTTTTGGCTTTCTTTGCCCTTTCTTTGGGCTTTCTTTCCCCTTTCTTTGGGCTTTCTTTGGGCTTTCTTTCCCCTTTCCTTGGGCTTTCTTTGGGCTTTCTTTGAAATTTCCTTGGGCTTTCTTTCCCCTTTCTTGTGGCTTTCTTTGGGCTTTCTTTGGGCTTTCTTTCCCCTTTCTTTGGGCTTTCTTTCCCCTTTCTTTGGGCTTTCTTTCCCCTTTCTTTGGGCTTTCTTTCCCCTTTCTTTGGGCTTTCTTTGGGCTTTCTTTCCCCTTTCTTTGGGCTTTCTTTGGGCTTTCTTTGGGCTTTCTTTCCCCTTTCTTTGGGCTTTCTTTCCCCTTTCTTTGGGCTTTCTTTCCCCTTTCTTTGGGCTTTCTTTCCCCTTTCTTTGGGCTTTCTTTCCCCTTTCCTTGAGCTTTCTTTCCCCTTTCTTTGGGATTTCTTTCCCCTTTCTTTGGGCTTTCTTTCCCCTTTCTTTCCCCTTTATTTGGGCTTTCTTTGGGCTTTCTTTGGGCTGTCTTTGGGCTTTCTTTGGGCTTTCTTTCCCCTTTCTTTGGGCTTTCCTTGGGCTTCCTTTGGGCTTTCTTTGGGCTTTCTTAACCCTTTCTTTCCCCTTTCTTTGGGCTTTCCTTGGGCTTCCTTTGGGCTTTCTTTGGGCTTTCTTTGGGCTTTCTTTGGGATTTCTTTGGGATTTCTTTGGGCTTTCTTTCCCCTTTCTTTGGGCTTTCTTTCCCCTTTCTTGGGGCTTTCTTAGGGCTTTCTTTCCCCTTTCTTTGGGCTTTCTTTGCCCTTTCTTTGGGCTTTCTTTGCCATTTCTTTGGGCTTTCTTTGCCCTTTCTTTGGGCTTTCTTTGCCCTTTCTTAGTGCTTACTTTCCCCTTTCTTTGGGCTTTCTTTGGGCTTTCTCTCCCATTTCTTTGGGCTTTCTTTCCCTTTTCTTTGGGCTTTCTTTCCCCTTTCTTTGGGCTTTCTTTCCCCTTTCTTTGGGCTTTCTTTGGGCTTTCTTTCCCCTTTCTTTGGGCTTTCTTTCCCCTTTCTTTGGGCTTTCTTTGGGCTTTCTTTCTCCTTTATTTTCCCTTTCTTTGGGCTTTCTTTCCCCTTTCTTTGGGCTTTCTTTGGGCTTTCCTTGGGCTTTCTTTCCCCTTTCTTGTGGCTTTCTTTTGGCTTTCTTTGGGCTTTCTTTGCCCTTTCTTTGGGCTTTCTTTGGCCTTTCTTTGGGCTTTCTTGGGCTTTCGATGGGCTTTCTCTGGGCTTTCTTTGGGCTTTATTTGGGCTTTCTTTGGGCTTCTTTCCCCTTTCTTTGGGCTTTCTTTGGGCTTTCTTTCCCCTTTCTTTGGCCTTTCTTTCCTCTTTCTTTGGGCTTTCTTTGGCCTTTCTTTGGCCTTTCTTTGGCCTTTCTTTGGGCTTTCTTTCCCCTTTCTTTGGGCTTTCTTTCCCCTTTCTTTGGGCTTTCTTTCCCCTTTCTTTGGGCTTTCTTTGGGCTTTCTTTCCCCTTTCTTTGGGCTTTCTTTCCCCTTTCTTTGGGCTTTCTTTCCCCTTTCTTTGTGCTTTCTTTCCCCTTTCTTTGGGCTTTCTTTCCTCTTTCTTTGGGCTTTCTCTGGGCTTTCCTTGGGCTTTCTTTCCCCTTTCTTGTGGCTTTCTTTTGGCTTTCTTTGGGCTTTCTTTGCCCTTTCTTTGGGCTTTCTTTGGCCTTTCTTTGGGCTTTCTTGGGCTTTCGATGGGCTTTCTCTGGGCTTTCTTTGGGCTTTATTTGGGCTTTCTTTGGGCTTCTTTCCCCTTTCTTTGGGCTTTCTTTGGGCTTTCTTTCCCCTTTCTTTGGCCTTTCTTTCCTCTTTCTTTGGGCTTTCTTTGGCCTTTCTTTGGCCTTTCTTTCCCCTTTCTTTGGGCTTTCTTTCCCCTTTCTTTGGGCTTTCTTTCCCCTTCCTTTGGGCTTTCTTTGGGCTTTCTTTGGGCTTTCTTTGGGCTTTCTTTGGGCTTTCCTTCCCCTTTCTTTGGGCTTTCTTTGGGCTTTCTTTGGGCTTTCTATGGCCTTTCTATGGCCTTTCTCTGGGCTTTCTTTGGGCTTTCTTTGGGCTTTCTTTGGGCTTCTTTCCCCTTTCTTTGGGCTTTCTTTGGGCTTTCTTTCCCCTTTCTTTGGGCTTTCTTTGGGCTTTCTTTGGGCTTTCTTTGGGCTTTCTTTGGGCTTTCTTTGGGCTTTCTTTGGGCTTTCTTTGGGATTTCTTTGGGCTGTCTTTGGGCTTTCTTTGGGATTTCTTTGGACTTTCTTTCCCCTTTCTTTGGGCATTCTTTGGGCTTTCTTTGGGCTTTCTTTCCCCTTTCTTTGGGCTTTCTTTGGGCTTTCTTTGAGCTTCCTTTGGGCTTACTTTGGGCTTTCTTTGGGCTTTCTTTCGGCTTTCTTTGGGCTTTCTTTCCCCTTTCTTTGGGCTTTCTTTCCCCTTTCTTTGGGCTTTCTTTGGGCTTTCTTTGGGCTTTGTTTGGACTTTCTTTGGGCTTTCTTTACCCTTTCTTTGGGCTTTCTTTGGGCTTTCTTTCCCGTTTCTTTGGGCTTTCTTTGGGCTTTCTTTGGGCTTTCTTTGGGCTTTCTTTCCCCTTTCTTTGGGCTTTCTTTTGGCTTTCTTTCTCCTTTCTTTAGGCTTTCGTTGGGCTTTTTTGGGCTTTCTTTCCCCTTTCTTTGGGCTTTCTTTGGCCTTTTTTCCCCTTTCTTTGGACTTTCTTTGGGCTTTCTTTCCCCTTTCTTTGGGCTTTCTTTGGGCTATCTTCCCCTTTCTTTCCCCTTTCTTTGGGCTTTCTTTCCCCTTTCTTTGGGCTTTCTTTGGGCTTTCTTTGGGCTTTCTTTCCCCTTTCTTTGGGCTTTCTTTCCCCTTTCTTTGGGCTTTCTTTCCCCTTTCTTTGGGCTTTCTTTCCCCTTTCTTTGGGCTTATTTCTATGGGCTTTCTCTGGGCTTTCCTTGGGCTTCCTTTGGGCTTTCTTTGGGCTTTCTTTGGGCTTTCTTTGGGATTTCTTTGGGATTTCTTTGGGCTTTCTTTCCCCTTTCTTTGGGCTTTCTTTCCCCTTTCTTGGGGCTTTCTTAGGGCTTTCTTTCCCCTTTCTTTGGGCTTTCTTTGCCCTTTCTTTGGGCTTTCTTTGCCATTTCTTTGGGCTTTCTTTGCCCTTTCTTTGGGCTTTCTTTGCCCTTTCTTAGTGCTTACTTTCCCCTTTCTTTGGGCTTTCTTTGGGCTTTCTCTCCCATTTCTTTGGGCTTTCTTTCCCTTTTCTTTGGGCTTTCTTTCCCCTTTCTTTGGGCTTTCTTTCCCCTTTCTTTGGGCTTTCTTTGGGCTTTCTTTCCCCTTTCTTTGGGCTTTCTTTCCCCTTTCTTTGGGCTTTCTTTGGGCTTTCTTTCTCCTTTATTTTCCCTTTCTTTGGGCTTTCTTTCCCCTTTCTTTGGGCTTTCTTTGGGCTTTCCTTGGGCTTTCTTTCCCCTTTCTTGTGGCTTTCTTTTGGCTTTCTTTGGGCTTTCTTTGCCCTTTCTTTGGGCTTTCTTTGGCCTTTCTTTGGGCTTTCTTGGGCTTTCGATGGGCTTTCTCTGGGCTTTCTTTGGGCTTTATTTGGGCTTTCTTTGGGCTTCTTTCCCCTTTCTTTGGGCTTTCTTTGGGCTTTCTTTCCCCTTTCTTTGGCCTTTCTTTCCTCTTTCTTTGGGCTTTCTTTGGCCTTTCTTTGGCCTTTCTTTGGCCTTTCTTTGGGCTTTCTTTCCCCTTTCTTTGGGCTTTCTTTCCCCTTTCTTTGGGCTTTCTTTCCCCTTTCTTTGGGCTTTCTTTGGGCTTTCTTTCCCCTTTCTTTGGGCTTTCTTTCCCCTTTCTTTGGGCTTTCTTTCCCCTTTCTTTGTGCTTTCTTTCCCCTTTCTTTGGGCTTTCTTTCCTCTTTCTTTGGGCTTTCTTTGGGCTTTCCTTGGGCTTTCTTTCCCCTTTCTTGTGGCTTTCTTTTGGCTTTCTTTGGGCTTTCTTTGCCCTTTCTTTGGGCTTTCTTTGGCCTTTCTTTGGGCTTTCTTGGGCTTTCGATGGGCTTTCTCTGGGCTTTCTTTGGGCTTTATTTGGGCTTTCTTTGGGCTTCTTTCCCCTTTCTTTGGGCTTTCTTTGGGCTTTCTTTCCCCTTTCTTTGGCCTTTCTTTCCTCTTTCTTTGGGCTTTCTTTGGCCTTTCTTTGGCCTTTCTTTCCCCTTTCTTTGGGCTTTCTTTCCCCTTTCTTTGGGCTTTCTTTCCCCTTCCTTTGGGCTTTCTTTGGGCTTTCTTTGGGCTTTCTTTGGGCTTTCTTTGGGCTTTCCTTCCCCTTTCTTTGGGCTTTCTTTGGGCTTTCTTTGGGCTTTCTATGGCCTTTCTATGGCCTTTCTCTGGGCTTTCTTTGGGCTTTCTTTGGGCTTTCTTTGGGCTTCTTTCCCCTTTCTTTGGGCTTTCTTTGGGCTTTCTTTCCCCTTTCTTTGGGCTTTCTTTGGGCTTTCTTTGGGCTTTCTTTGGGCTTTCTTTGGGCTTTCTTTGGGCTTTCTTTGGGATTTCTTTGGGCTGTCTTTGGGCTTTCTTTGGATTTCTTTGGACTTTCTTTCCCCTTTCTTTGGGCATTCTTTGGGCTTTCTTTGGGCTTTCTTTCCCTTTCTTTGGGCTTTCTTTGGGCTTTCTTTGAGCTTCCTTTGGGCTTACTTTGGGCTTTCTTTGGGCTTTCTTTCGGCTTTCTTTGGGCTTTCTTTCCCCTTTCTTTGGGCTTTCTTTCCCCTTTCTTTGGGCTTTCTTTGGCTTTCTTTGGGCTTTGTTTGGACTTTCTTTGGGCTTTCTTTACCCTTTCTTTGGGCTTTCTTTGGGCTTTCTTTCCCGTTTCTTTGGGCTTTCTTTGGGCTTTCTTTGGGCTTTCTTTGGGCTTTCTTTCCCCTTTCTTTGGGCTTTCTTTTGGCTTTCTTTCTCCTTTCTTTAGGCTTTCGTTGGGCTTTTTTGGGCTTTCTTTCCCCTTTCTTTGGGCTTTCTTTGGCCTTTTTTCCCCTTTCTTTGGACTTTCTTTGGGCTTTCTTTCCCCTTTCTTTGGGCTTTCTTTGGGCTATCTTCCCCTTTCTTTCCCCTTTCTTTGGGCTTTCTTTCCCCTTTCTTTGGGCTTTCTTTGGGCTTTCTTTGGGCTTTCTTTCCCCTTTCTTTGGGCTTTCTTTCCCCTTTCTTTGGGCTTTCTTTCCCCTTTCTTTGGGCTTTCTTTCCCTTTCATTCTGCTTTCTTTGGGCTTTCTTTGGCCTTTCTTTCGGCTTTCCTTCCCCTTTCTTTGGGCTTTCTTTCCCCTTTCTTTGGCTTTCTTTCCCCTTTCTTTGGGCTTTCATTCCCCTTTCTTTGGGCTTTCTTTTGGCTTTCTTTGGGCTGTGTTTGGGCTCTCTTTGGGCTTTCTTTGGGCTTTATTTGGGCTTTCTTTCCCCTTTCTTTGGGCTTTCTTTCCCCTTTCTTTGGGCTTTCCTTGGGCTTCCTTTGGGCTTTCTTTGGGCTTTCTTTGGGCTTTCTTTGGGATTTCTTTGGGATTTCTTTGGGCTTTCTTTCCACTTTCTTTGGGCTTTCTTTCCCCTTTCTTTTGGCTTTCTTTGCCCTTTCTTTGGGCTTTCTTTCCCCTTTCTTTGGGCTTTCTTTGGGCTTTCTTTCCCCTTTTCCTTGGGCTTTCTTTGGGCTTCTTTGAAATTTCCTTGGCTTTCTTTCCCCTTTCTTGTGGCTTTCTTTGGGCTTTCTTTGGCTTTCTTTCCCTTTCTTTGGGCTTTCTTTCCCCTTTCTTTGGGCTTTCTTTCCCCTTTCTTGGGGCTTTCTTTCCCCTTCTTTGGCTTTCTTTGGGCTTTCTTTCCCTTTCTTTGGGCTTTCTTTGGGCTTTCTTTGGCTTTCTTTCCCTTTCTTTGGGCTTTCTTTCCCCCTTTCTTTGGGCTTTCTTTCCCCTTTCTTTGGGCTTTCTTTCCCCTTTCTTTGGCTTTCTTTCCCCTTTCCTTGAGCTTTCTTTCCCCTTTCTTTGGGATTTCTTTCCCCTTTCTTTGGGCTTTCTTTCCCCTTTCTTTCCCCTTTATTTGGGCTTTCTTTGGGCTTTCTTTGGGCTGTCTTTGGGCTTTCTTTGGGCTTTCTTTCCCCTTTCTTTGGGCTTTCCTTGGGCTTCTTTGGGCTTTCTTTGGGCTTTCTTAACCCTTTCTTTCCCCTTTCTTTGGGCTTTCCTTGGGCTTCCTTTGGCTTTCTTTGGCTTTCTTTGGGGCTTTCTTGGTGGGATTTCTTTGGGATTTCTTGGGCTTTCTTTCCCCCTTTCTTTGGGCTTTCTTTCCCCTTTCTTGGGGCTTTCTTAGGGCTTTCTTTCCCCTTTCTTTGGGCTTTCTTTGCCCTTTCTTTGGGCTTTCTTTGCCATTTCTTTGGGCTTTCTTTGCCCTTTCTTTGGGCTTTCTTTGCCCTTTCTTAGTGCTTACTTTCCCCTTTCTTTGGGCTTTCTTTGGGCTTTCTCTCCCATTTCTTTGGGCTTTCTTTCCCTTTTCTTTGGCTTTCTTTCCCCTTTCTTTGGCTTTCTTTCCCCTTTCTTTGGCTTTCTTGTGGCTTTCTTTCCCTTTCTTTGGGCTTTCTTTCCCCTTTCTTTGGGCTTTCTTTGGGCTTTCTTTCTCCTTTATTTTCCCTTTCTTTGGGCTTTCTTTCCCCTTTCTTTGGGCTTTCTTTGGGCTTTCCTTGGGCTTTCTTTCCCCTTTCTTGTGGCTTTCTTTTGGCTTTCTTTGGCTTTCTTTGCCCTTTCTTTGGGCTTTCTTTGGCCTTTCTTTGGGCTTTCTTGGGCTTTCGATGGGCTTTCTCTGGGCTTTCTTTGGGCTTTATTTGGGCTTCTTTGGGCTTCTTTCCCCTTTCTTTGGGCTTCTTTGGGCTTTCTTTCCCCTTTCTTTGGGCCTTTCTTTCCTCTTTCTTTGGGCTTTCTTTGGCCTTTCTTTGGCCTTTCTTTGGCCTTTCTTTGGCTTTCTTCGGCTTTCTTTCCCCTTTCTTTGGCTTTCTTTCCCCTTCTTTGGGCTTTCTTTCCCCTTCCTTTGGGCTTTCTTTGGGCTTTCTTTGGGCTTTCTTGGGCTTTCTTTGGGCTTTCCTTCCCTTTCTTGGGCTTTCTTTGGGCTTTCTTGGGCTTTCTATGGCCTTTCTATGGCCTTTCTCTGGGCTTTCTTTGGGGCTTTCTTTGGGCTTTCTTTGGGCTTCTTTCCCCTTTCTTTGGGCTTTTCTTGGGCTTTCTTTCCCTTTCTTTGGGCTTTCTTTCCCCTTTCTTTGGGCTTTCTTTGGCTTTCTTTGGGCTTATTTCTATGGCTTTCTCTGGGCTTTATTTGGGCTTTCTTTGGGCTTTCTTTCCCCTTTCTTTGTGCTTTCTTTCCCCTTTCTTGGGCTTTCTTTCCTCCTTTCCTTTGGCTTTCTTTCCACTTTCTTTGGGCTTTCTTTCCCCATTCTTTGGGCTTTCTTTGGGCTTTCTTTCCCCTTTCTTTGGGCTTTCTTTGGGCTTTCTTTCCCCCTTTCTTTGGGCTTTCTTTGGTTTTCTTTCCCTTTCCTTGGGCTTTCTTTGGGCTTTCTTTCCCCTTTGTTTGGGCTTTCTTTGGGCTTTCTTTGGGCTTTCTTTGTGCTTTCTTTGGGCTTTCCTTTGGCTTTCTTTGGGCTTTTTTTGGGCTTTCTTTCCCCTTTCTTTGGGCTTTCTTTCCCCTTTCTTGTGGCTTTCTTGTGGCTTTCTTTGGGCTTTCTTTCCCCTTTCTTTGGGCTTTCTTTGGCCTTTCTTTGGGCTTTCTTTGGGCTTTCTATGGGCTTTCTCTGGGCTTTCTTTGGGCTTTATTTGGGCTTTCTTTGGGCTTCTTTCCCCTTTCTTTGGGCTTTTTTGGGCTTTCTTTTCCCTTTCTTTGGGCTTTCTTTCCCCTTTCTGTGGGGCTTTCTTGTGGCTTTCTTTGGGCTTTCTTTCCCCTTTCTTTGGCTTTCTTTGGCCTTTCTTTGGCTTTCTTTGGGCTTTCTATGGGCTTTCTCTGGCTTTCTTTGGGCTTTATTTGGGCTTTCTTTGGGCTTCTTTCCCCCTTTCTTTGGGCTTTCTTTGGGCTTTCTTTCCCTTTCTTTGGGCTTTCTTTGGGCTTCTTTGGGCTTTCCTTGGGCTTCCTTTGGCTTTCTTTGGGCTTTCTTTGGGCTTTCTTTGGGCTTTCTTTGGCTTTCTTTTCCCTTTTCTTTGGGCTTTCTTTCCCCTTTCTTGGGCTTTCTTTGGGCTTTCTTGGGCTTTCTTTCCCCTTTCTTTGGGCTTTCTTTCCCCTTTCTTTGGGCTTTCTTTGGGCTTTCTTTGGGCTTTCTTTGGCTTTCCTCCCCTTCTTTGGGCTTTCTTTGGGCTTTCTTTGGGCTTTCTTTGGGCTTTCTTTGGGCTTTCTATGGGCTTTCTTGGGCTTTCTTGGGCTTCTTGGGCTTTTCTTTGGTCTTTCTTTCTTTGGCTTTCTTTTGGCTTTCTTTGGGCTTTCTTGCTCTTCTCCTTTCTTGGGCTTTCTTTGGCTTTCTTTCCCCTTTCTTGGGCTTTCCTTGGCTTTCTTTGGGCTTTCTTTCCCCTTTCTTTGGGCTTTCTTTCCCTTTCTTTGGGCTTTCTTTCCCTTTCTTTGGGCTTTCTTTCCCCTTTCCGTGGGCTTTCTTTCCACTTTCTTTGGGCTTTCTTTCATCTTTCCTTTGGGCTTTCTGGTGGCTTTCTTTACCCTTTCTTTGGGCTTTCTTTCCGCTTTCTTTGGCTTTCTTTGGGCTTTCTTTCCCCTTTCTTTGGCTTTCTTTGGGCTTTCTTTGTGCTTTCTTTGGGCTTTCTTTCCCCTTTCTTTGGGCATTCTTTGGGCTTTCTTTGGGCTTTCTTTCCCCCTTTCTTTGGGCTTTCTTTGGGCTTTCTTTGAGCTTCCTTTGGCTTACTTTGGGCTTTCTTTGGGCTTTCTTTCGGCTTTCTTTGTGCTTTCTTCCCCTTTCTTTGGGCTTTCTTTCCCCTTTCTTTGGGCTTTCTTTGGGCTTTCTTTGGGCTTTGTTTGGACTTTCTTTGGGCTTTCTTTACCCTTTCTTTGGGCTTTCTTTGGGCTTTCTTTCCCCTTTCTTTGGGCTTTATTTGGGCTTTCTTTGGGCTTTCTTTATTCTTTCTTTCCCCTTTCTTTGGGCTTTCTTTTGGCTTTCTTTCTCCTTTCTTTAGGCTTTCGTTGGGCTTTCTTTGGGCTTTCTTTCCCCTTTCTTTGGGCTTTCTTTGGCCTTTCTTTCCCCTTTCTTTGGACTTTCTTTGGGCTTTCTTTCCCCTTTCTTTGGGCTTTCTTTGCGCTATCTTCCCCTTTCTTTCCCCTTTCTTTGGGCTTTCTTTCCCCTTACTTTGGGCTTTCTTTGGGCTTTCTTTGGGCTTTCTTTCCCCTTTCTTTGGGCTTTCTTTCCCCTTTCTTTGGGCTTTCTTTCCCCTTTCTTTGGGCTTTCTTTCCCTTTCATTCTGCTTTCTTTGGGCTTTCTTTGGCCTTTCTTTGGCTTTCTTTCCCCTTTCTTTGGGATTTCTTTCCCCTTTCTTTGGGCTTTCTTTCCCCTTTCTTTGGGCTTTCTTTCCCCTTTCTTTGGGCTTTCTTTGGGCTGTGTTTGGTCTTTCTTTGGGCTTTCTTTGGGCTTTCTTTGGGCTTTCTTTCCCCTTTCTTTGGGCTTTCTTTGGGCTTTCTTTGGGCTTTCCTTGGGCTTCCTTTGGGCTTTCTTTGGGCTTTCTTTGGGCTTTCTTTGGGATTTCTTTGGGGTTTCTTTGGGCTTTCTTTCCCCTTTGTTTGGGCTTTCTTTCCCCTTTCTTTTGGCTTTCTTTGCCCTTTCTTTGGGCTTTCTTTGCCCTTTCTTTGGGCTTTCTTTGCCCTTTCTAAGGGCTTACTTTCCCCTTTCTTTGGGCTTTCTTTGGGCTTTCTTTCTCTTTCTTTGGGCTTTCTTTCCCCTTTCTTTGGGCTTTCTTTCCCCTTTCTTTGGGCTTCTTTCTCGTTTCTTTGGGCTTTCTTTGGGCTTTCTTTCCCATTTCTTTGGGCTTTCTTTCCCCTTTCTTTGGGCTTTCTTTCCCCTTTCTTTGGGCTTTCTTTGGGCTTTCTTTCTCCTTTATTTTCCCTTTCTTTGGGCTTTCTTTCCCCTTTCTTTGGGCTTTCTTTGGCCTTTCTTTCCCCTTTCCTTGGGCTTTCTTTGGGCTTTCTTTGAAATTTCCTTGGGCTTTCTTTCCCCTTTCTTTGGGCTTTCTTTCCCCTTTCTTGTGGCTTTCTTTGGGCTTTCTTTGGGCTTTCTTTCCCCTTTCTTTGGGCTTTCTTTCCCCTTTCTTTGGCCTTTCTTTGGCCTTTCTTTGGGCTTTCTTTGGGCTTTCTATGGGCTTTCTCTGGGCTTTCTTTGGGCTTTATTTGGGCTTTCTTTATGCTTTCTTTCCCCTTTCTTTGGGCTTTCTTTCCCCTTTCTTTGGGCTTTCTTTCCCCTTTCTTTGGGCTTTCTTTCCCCTTTCTTTGGGCTTTCTTTCCCCTTTCTTTGTGCTTTCTTTCCCCTTTCTTTGGGCTTTCTTTCCTCTTTCTTTGGGCTTTCTTTGGGCTTTCTTTCCCCTTTCTTTGGGCTTTCTTTCCCCTTTCTTCTGGCTTTCTTTGGGCTTTCTTTCCCCTTTCTTTGGGCTTTCTTTGGGCTTTCTTTCCCCTTTCTTTGGGCTTTCTTTGGGCTTTCTTTCCCTTTTCCTTGGGCTTTCTTTGGGCTTTCTTTCCCCTTTGTTTGGGCTTTCTTTGGGCTTTCTTTACCCTTTCTTTGGGCTTTCTTTCCCCTTTCTTTGGGCTTTCTTTGGGCTTTCTTTCTCCTTTATTTTCCCTTTCTTTGGGCTTTCTTTCCCCTTTCTTTGGGCTTTCTTTGGGCTTTCCTTGGGCTTTCTTTCCCCTTTCTTGTGGCTTTCTTTTGGCTTTCTTTGGGCTTTCTTTGCCCTTTCTTTGGGCTTTCTTTGGCCTTTCTTTGGGCTTTCTTGGGCTTTCGATGGGCTTTCTCTGGGCTTTCTTTGGGCTTTATTTGGGCTTTCTTTGGGCTTCTTTCCCCTTTCTTTGGGCTTTCTTTGGGCTTTCTTTCCCCTTTCTTTGGCCTTTCTTTCCTCTTTCTTTGGGCTTTCTTTGGCCTTTCTTTGGCCTTTCTTTGGCCTTTCTTTGGGCTTTCTTCGGGCTTTCTTTCCCCTTTCTTTGGGCTTTCTTTCCCCTTTCTTTGGGCTTTCTTTCCCCTTCCTTTGGGCTTTCTTTGGGCTTTCTTTGGGCTTTCTTTGGGCTTTCCTTCCCCTTTCTTTGGGCTTTCTTTGGGCTTTCTTTGGGCTTTCTATGGCCTTTCTATGGCCTTTCTCTGGGCTTTCTTTGGGCTTTCTTTGGGCTTTCTTTGGGCTTCTTTCCCCTTTCTTTGGGCTTTCTTTGGGCTTTCTTTCCCCTTTCTTTGGGCTTTCTTTGGGCTTTCTTTGGGCTTTCTTTGGGCTTTCTTTGGGCTTTCTTTGGGCTTTCTTTGGGCTTTCTTTGGGATTTCTTTGGGCTGTCTTTGGGCTTTCTTTGGGATTTCTTTGGACTTTCTTTCCCCTTTCTTTGGGCATTCTTTGGGCTTTCTTTGGGCTTTCTTTCCCCTTTCTTTGGGCTTTCTTTGGGCTTTCTTTGAGCTTCCTTTGGGCTTACTTTGGGCTTTCTTTGGGCTTTCTTTCGGCTTTCTTTGGGCTTTCTTTCCCCTTTCTTTGGGCTTTCTTTCCCCTTTCTTTGGGCTTTCTTTGGGCTTTCTTTGGGCTTTGTTTGGACTTTCTTTGGGCTTTCTTTACCCTTTCTTTGGGCTTTCTTTGGGCTTTCTTTCCCGTTTCTTTGGGCTTTCTTTGGGCTTTCTTTGGGCTTTCTTTGGGCTTTCTTTCCCCTTTCTTTGGGCTTTCTTTTGGCTTTCTTTCTCCTTTCTTTAGGCTTTCGTTGGGCTTTTTTGGGCTTTCTTTCCCCTTTCTTTGGGCTTTCTTTGGCCTTTTTTCCCCTTTCTTTGGACTTTCTTTGGGCTTTCTTTCCCCTTTCTTTGGGCTTTCTTTGGGCTATCTTCCCCTTTCTTTCCCCTTTCTTTGGGCTTTCTTTCCCCTTTCTTTGGGCTTTCTTTGGGCTTTCTTTGGGCTTTCTTTCCCCTTTCTTTGGGCTTTCTTTCCCCTTTCTTTGGGCTTTCTTTCCCCTTTCTTTGGGCTTTCTTTCCCTTTCATTCTGCTTTCTTTGGGCTTTCTTTGGCCTTTCTTTCGGCTTTCCTTCCCCTTTCTTTGGGCTTTCTTTCCCCTTTCTTTGGCTTTCTTTCCCCTTTCTTTGGGCTTTCATTCCCCTTTCTTTGGGCTTTCTTTTGGCTTTCTTTGGGCTGTGTTTGGGCTCTCTTTGGGCTTTCTTTGGGCTTTATTTGGGCTTTCTTTCCCCTTTCTTTGGGCTTTCTTTCCCCTTTCTTTGGGCTTTCCTTGGGCTTCCTTTGGGCTTTCTTTGGGCTTTCTTTCCCCTTTCTTTTGGCTTTCTTTGCCCTTTCTTTGGGCTTTCTTTCCCCTTTCTTTGGGCTTTCTTTGGGCTTTCTTTCCCCTTTCCTTGGGCTTTCTTTGGGCTTTCTTTGAAATTTCCTTGGGCTTTCTTTCCCCTTTCTTGTGGCTTTCTTTGGGCTTTCTTTGGGCTTTCTTTCCCCTTTCTTTGGCTTTCTTTCCCCTTTCTTTGGGCTTTCTTTCCCCTTTCTTTGGGCTTTCTTTCCCCTTTCTTTGGGCTTTCTTTGGGCTTTCTTTCCCCTTTCTTTGGGCTTTCTTTGGGCTTTCTTTGGGCTTTCTTTCCCCTTTCTTTGGGCTTTCTTTCCCCTTTCTTTGGGCTTTCTTTCCCCTTTCTTTGGGCTTTCTTTCCCCTTTCTTTGGGCTTTCTTTCCCCTTTCCTTGAGCTTTCTTTCCCCTTTCTTTGGGATTTCTTTCCCCTTTCTTTGGGCTTTCTTTCCCCTTTCTTTCCCCTTTATTTGGGCTTTCTTTGGGCTTTCTTTGGGCTGTCTTTGGGCTTTCTTTGGGCTTTCTTTCCCCTTTCTTTGGGCTTTCCTTGGGCTTCCTTTGGGCTTTCTTTGGGCTTTCTTAACCCTTTCTTTCCCCTTTCTTTGGGCTTTCCTTGGGCTTCCTTTGGGCTTTCTTTGGGCTTTCTTTGGGCTTTCTTTGGGATTTCTTTGGGATTTCTTTGGGCTTTCTTTCCCCTTTCTTTGGGCTTTCTTTCCCCTTTCTTGGGGCTTTCTTAGGGCTTTCTTTCCCCTTTCTTTGGGCTTTCTTTGCCCTTTCTTTGGGCTTTCTTTGCCATTTCTTTGGGCTTTCTTTGCCCTTTCTTTGGGCTTTCTTTGCCCTTTCTTAGTGCTTACTTTCCCCTTTCTTTGGGCTTTCTTTGGGCTTTCTCTCCCATTTCTTTGGGCTTTCTTTCCCTTTTCTTTGGGCTTTCTTTCCCCTTTCTTTGGGCTTTCTTTCCCCTTTCTTTGGGCTTTCTTTGGGCTTTCTTTCCCCTTTCTTTGGGCTTTCTTTCCCCTTTCTTTGGGCTTTCTTTGGGCTTTCTTTCTCCTTTATTTTCCCTTTCTTTGGGCTTTCTTTCCCCTTTCTTTGGGCTTTCTTTGGGCTTTCCTTGGGCTTTCTTTCCCCTTTCTTGTGGCTTTCTTTTGGCTTTCTTTGGGCTTTCTTTGCCCTTTCTTTGGGCTTTCTTTGGCCTTTCTTTGGGCTTTCTTGGGCTTTCGATGGGCTTTCTCTGGGCTTTCTTTGGGCTTTATTTGGGCTTTCTTTGGGCTTCTTTCCCCTTTCTTTGGGCTTTCTTTGGGCTTTCTTTCCCCTTTCTTTGGCCTTTCTTTCCTCTTTCTTTGGGCTTTCTTTGGCCTTTCTTTGGCCTTTCTTTGGCCTTTCTTTGGGCTTTCTTCGGGCTTTCTTTCCCCTTTCTTTGGGCTTTCTTTCCCCTTTCTTTGGGCTTTCTTTCCCCTTCCTTTGGGCTTTCTTTGGGCTTTCTTTGGGCTTTCTTTGGGCTTTCTTTGGGCTTTCCTTCCCCTTTCTTTGGGCTTTCTTTTGGCTTTCTTTGGGCTTTCTATGGCCTTTCTATGGCCTTTCTCTGGGCTTTCTTTGGGCTTTCTTTGGGCTTTCTTTGGGCTTCTTTCCCCTTTCTTTGGGCTTTCTTTGGGCTTTCTTTCCCCTTTCTTTGGGCTTTCTTTCCCCTTTCTTTGGGCTTTCTTTGGGCTTTCTTTGGGCTTATTTCTATGGGCTTTCTCTGGGCTTTCTTTGGGCTTTATTTGGGCTTTCTTTGGGCTTTCTTTCCCCTTTCTTTGTGCTTTCTTTCCCCTTTCTTTGGGCTTTCTTTCCTCTTTCTTTGGGCTTTCTTTCCACTTTCTTTGGGCTTTCTTTCCCCTTTCTTTGGGCTTTCTTTGGGCTTTCTTTCCCCTTTCTTTGGGCTTTCTTTGGGCTTTCTTTCCCCTTTCTTTGGGCTTTCTTTGGGTTTTCTTTCCCTTTTCCTTGGGCTTTCTTTGGGCTTTCTTTCCCCTTTGTTTGGGCTTTCTTTGGGCTTTCTTTGGGCTTTCTTTGTGCTTTCTTTGGGCTTTCCTTGGGCTTTCTTTGGGCTTTTTTTGGGCTTTCTTTCCCCTTTCTTTGGGCTTTCTTTCCCCTTTCTTGTGGCTTTCTTGTGGCTTTCTTTGGGCTTTCTTTCCCCTTTCTTTGGGCTTTCTTTGGCCTTTCTTTGGGCTTTCTTTGGGCTTTCTATGGGCTTTCTCTGGGCTTTCTTTGGGCTTTATTTGGGCTTTCTTTGGGCTTCTTTCCCCTTTCTTTGGGCTTTTTTTGGGCTTTCTTTCCCCTTTCTTTGGGCTTTCTTTCCCCTTTCTTGTGGCTTTCTTGTGGCTTTCTTTGGGCTTTCTTTCCCCTTTCTTTGGGCTTTCTTTGGCCTTTCTTTGGGCTTTCTTTGGGCTTTCTATGGGCTTTCTCTGGGCTTTCTTTGGGCTTTATTTGGGCTTTCTTTGGGCTTCTTTCCCCTTTCTTTGGGCTTTCTTTGGGCTTTCTTTCCCCTTTCTTTGGGCTTTCTTTGGGCTTTCTTTGGGCTTTCCTTGGGCTTCCTTTGGGCTTTCTTTGGGCTTTCTTTGGGCTTTCTTTGGGCTTTCTTTCCCCTTTCTTTGGGCTTTCTTTCCCCTTTCTTGGGGCTTTCTTTGGGCTTTCTTTGGGCTTTCTTTCCCCTTTCTTTGGGCTTTCTTTCCCCTTTCTTTGGGCTTTCTTTGGGCTTTCTTTGGGCTTTCTTTGGGCTTTCTTTGGGCTTTCCTTCCCCTTTCTTTGGGCTTTCTTTGGGCTTTCTTTGGGCTTTCTTTGGGCTTTCTTTGGGCTTTCTTTCCCCTTTCTTTGGGCTTTCTTTTGGCTTTCTTTCTCCTTTCTTTAGGCTTTCGTTGGGCTTTTTTGGGCTTTCTTTCCCCTTTCTTTGGGCTTTCTTTGGCCTTTTTTCCCCTTTCTTTGGACTTTCTTTGGGCTTTCTTTCCCCTTTCTTTGGGCTTTCTTTGGGCTATCTTCCCCTTTCTTTCCCCTTTCTTTGGGCTTTCTTTCCCCCTTTCTTTGGGCTTTCTTTGGGCTTTCTTTGGGCTTTCTTTCCCCTTTCTTTGGGCTTTCTTTCCCCTTTCTTTGGGCTTTCTTTCCCCTTTCTTTGGGCTTTCTTTCCCTTTCATTCTGCTTTCTTTGGGCTTTCTTTGGCCTTTCTTTCGGCTTTCCTTCCCCTTTCTTTGGGCTTTCTTTCCCCTTTCTTTGGCTTTCTTTCCCCTTTCTTTGGGCTTTCATTCCCCTTTCTTTGGGCTTTCTTTTGGCTTTCTTTGGGCTGTGTTTGGGCTCTCTTTGGGCTTTCTTTGGGCTTTATTTGGGCTTTCTTTCCCCTTTCTTTGGGCTTTCTTTCCCCTTTCTTTGGGCTTTCCTTGGGCTTCCTTTGGGCTTTCTTTGGGCTTTCTTTCCCCTTTCTTTTGGCTTTCTTTGCCCTTTCTTTGGGCTTTCTTTCCCCTTTCTTTGGGCTTTCTTTGGGCTTTCTTTCCCCTTTCCTTGGGCTTTCTTTGGGCTTTCTTTGAAATTTCCTTGGGCTTTCTTTCCCCTTTCTTGTGGCTTTCTTTGGGCTTTCTTTGGGCTTTCTTTCCCCTTTCTTTGGGCTTTCTTTCCCCTTTCTTTGGGCTTTCTTTCCCCTTTCTTTGGGCTTTCTTTCCCCTTTCTTTGGGCTTTCTTTGGGCTTTCTTTCCCCTTTCTTTGGGCTTTCTTTGGGCTTTCTTTGGGCTTTCTTTCCCCTTTCTTTGGGCTTTCTTTCCCCTTTCTTTGGGCTTTCTTTCCCCTTTCTTTGGGCTTTCTTTCCCCTTTCTTTGGGCTTTCTTTCCCCTTTCCTTGAGCTTTCTTTCCCCTTTCTTTGGGATTTCTTTCCCCTTTCTTTGGGCTTTCTTTCCCCTTTCTTTCCCCTTTATTTGGGCTTTCTTTGGGCTTTCTTTGGGCTGTCTTTGGGCTTTCTTTGGGCTTTCTTTCCCCTTTCTTTGGGCTTTCCTTGGGCTTCCTTTGGGCTTTCTTTGGGCTTTCTTAACCCTTTCTTTCCCCTTTCTTTGGGCTTTCCTTGGGCTTCCTTTGGGCTTTCTTTGGGCTTTCTTTGGGCTTTCTTTGGGATTTCTTTGGGATTTCTTTGGGCTTTCTTTCCCCTTTCTTTGGGCTTTCTTTCCCCTTTCTTGGGGCTTTCTTAGGGCTTTCTTTCCCCTTTCTTTGGGCTTTCTTTGCCCTTTCTTTGGGCTTTCTTTGCCATTTCTTTGGGCTTTCTTTGCCCTTTCTTTGGGCTTTCTTTGCCCTTTCTTAGTGCTTACTTTCCCCTTTCTTTGGGCTTTCTTTGGGCTTTCTCTCCCATTTCTTTGGGCTTTCTTTCCCTTTTCTTTGGGCTTTCTTTCCCCTTTCTTTGGGCTTTCTTTCCCCTTTCTTTGGGCTTTCTTTGGGCTTTCTTTCCCCTTTCTTTGGGCTTTCTTTCCCCTTTCTTTGGGCTTTCTTTGGGCTTTCTTTCTCCTTTATTTTCCCTTTCTTTGGGCTTTCTTTCCCCTTTCTTTGCGCTTTCTTTGGGCTTTCCTTGGGCTTTCTTTCCCCTTTCTTGTGGCTTTCTTTTGGCTTTCTTTGGGCTTTCTTTGCCCTTTCTTTGGGCTTTCTTTGGCCTTTCTTTGGGCTTTCTTGGGCTTTCGATGGGCTTTCTCTGGGCTTTCTTTGGGCTTTATTTGGGCTTTCTTTGGGCTTCTTTCCCCTTTCTTTGGGCTTTCTTTGGGCTTTCTTTCCCCTTTCTTTGGCCTTTCTTTCCTCTTTCTTTGGGCTTTCTTTGGCCTTTCTTTGGCCTTTCTTTGGCCTTTCTTTGGGCTTTCTTCGGGCTTTCTTTCCCCTTTCTTTGGGCTTTCTTTCCCCTTTCTTTGGGCTTTCTTTCCCCTTCCTTTGGGCTTTCTTTGGGCTTTCTTTGGGCTTTCTTTGGGCTTTCTTTGGGCTTTCCTTCCCCTTTCTTTGGGCTTTCTTTTGGCTTTCTTTGGGCTTTCTATGGCCTTTCTATGGCCTTTCTCTGGGCTTTCTTTGGGCTTTCTTTGGGCTTTCTTTGGGCTTCTTTCCCCTTTCTTTGGGCTTTCTTTGGGCTTTCTTTCCCCTTTCTTTGGGCTTTCTTTCCCCTTTCTTTGGGCTTTCTTTGGGCTTTCTTTGGGCTTATTTCTATGGGCTTTCTCTGGGCTTTCTTTGGGCTTTATTTGGGCTTTCTTTGGGCTTTCTTTCCCCTTTCTTTGTGCTTTCTTTCCCCTTTCTTTGGGCTTTCTTTCCTCTTTCTTTGGGCTTTCTTTCCACTTTCTTTGGGCTTTCTTTCCCCTTTCTTTGGGCTTTCTTTGGGCTTTCTTTCCCCTTTCTTTGGGCTTTCTTTGGGCTTTCTTTCCCCTTTCTTTGGGCTTTCTTTGGGTTTTCTTTCCCTTTTCCTTGGGCTTTCTTTGGGCTTTCTTTCCCCTTTGTTTGGGCTTTCTTTGGGCTTTCTTTGGGCTTTCTTTGTGCTTTCTTTGGGCTTTCCTTGGGCTTTCTTTGGGCTTTTTTTGGGCTTTCTTTCCCCTTTCTTTGGGCTTTCTTTCCCCTTTCTTGTGGCTTTCTTGTGGCTTTCTTTGGGCTTTCTTTCCCCTTTCTTTGGGCTTTCTTTGGCCTTTCTTTGGGCTTTCTTTGGGCTTTCTATGGGCTTTCTCTGGGCTTTCTTTGGGCTTTCTTTGCCCTTTCTAAGGGCTTACTTTCCCCTTTCTTTGGGCTTTCTTTGGGCTTTCTTTCTCTTTCTTTGGGCTTTCTTTCCCCTTTCTTTGGGCTTTCTTTCCCCTTTCTTTGGGCTTCTTTCTCGTTTCTTTGGGCTTTCTTTGGGCTTTCTTTCCCATTTCTTTGGGCTTTCTTTCCCCTTTCTTTGGGCTTTCTTTCCCCTTTCTTTGGGCTTTCTTTGGGCTTTCTTTCTCCTTTATTTTCCCTTTCTTTGGGCTTTCTTTCCCCTTTCTTTGGGCTTTCTTTGGCCTTTCTTTCCCCTTTCCTTGGGCTTTCTTTGGGCTTTCTTTGAAATTTCCTTGGGCTTTCTTTCCCCTTTCTTTGGGCTTTCTTTCCCCTTTCTTGTGGCTTTCTTTGGGCTTTCTTTGGGCTTTCTTTCCCCTTTCTTTGGGCTTTCTTTCCCCTTTCTTTGGCCTTTCTTTGGCCTTTCTTTGGGCTTTCTTTGGGCTTTCTATGGGCTTTCTCTGGGCTTTCTTTGGGCTTTATTTGGGCTTTCTTTATGCTTTCTTTCCCCTTTCTTTGGGCTTTCTTTCCCCTTTCTTTGGGCTTTCTTTCCCCTTTCTTTGGGCTTTCTTTCCCCTTTCTTTGGGCTTTCTTTCCCCTTTCTTTGTGCTTTCTTTCCCCTTTCTTTGGGCTTTCTTTCCTCTTTCTTTGGGCTTTCTTTGGGCTTTCTTTCCCCTTTCTTTGGGCTTTCTTTCCCCTTTCTTTGGGCTTTCTTTGGGCTTTCTTTCCCCTTTCTTTGGGCTTTCTTTGGGCTTTCTTTCCCCTTTCTTTGGGCTTTCTTTGGGCTTTCTTTCCCTTTTCCTTGGGCTTTCTTTGGGCTTTCTTTCCCCTTTGTTTGGGCTTTCTTTGGGCTTTCTTTACCCTTTCTTTGGGCTTTCTTTCCCCTTTCTTTGGGCTTTCTTTGGGCTTTCTTTCTCCTTTATTTTCCCTTTCTTTGGGCTTTCTTTCCCCTTTCTTTGGGCTTTCTTTGGGCTTTCCTTGGGCTTTCTTTCCCCTTTCTTGTGGCTTTCTTTTGGCTTTCTTTGGGCTTTCTTTGCCCTTTCTTTGGGCTTTCTTTGGCCTTACTTTGGGCTTTCTTGGGCTTTCGATGGGCTTTCTCTGGGCTTTCTTTGGGCTTTATTTGGGCTTTCTTTGGGCTTCTTTCCCCTTTCTTTGGGCTTTCTTTGGGCTTTCTTTCCCCTTTCTTTGGCCTTTCTTTCCTCTTTCTTTGGGCTTTCTTTGGCCTTTCTTTGGCCTTTCTTTGGCCTTTCTTTGGGCTTTCTTCGGGCTTTCTTTCCCCTTTCTTTGGGCTTTCTTTCCCCTTTCTTTGGGCTTTCTTTCCCCTTCCTTTGGGCTTTCTTTGGGCTTTCTTTGGGCTTTCTTTGGGCTTTCTTTGGGCTTTCCTTCCCCTTTCTTTGGGCTTTCTTTGGGCTTTCTTTGGGCTTTCTATGGCCTTTCTATGGCCTTTCTCTGGGCTTTCTTTGGGCTTTCTTTGGGCTTTCTTTGGGCTTCTTTCCCCTTTCTTTGGGCTTTCTTTGGGCTTTCTTTCCCCTTTCTTTGGGCTTTCTTTGGGCTTTCTTTGGGCTTTCTTTGGGCTTTCTTTGGGCTTTCTTTGGGCTTTCTTTGGGCTTTCTTTGGGATTTCTTTGGGCTGTCTTTGGGCTTTCTTTGGGATTTCTTTGGACTTTCTTTCCCCTTTCTTTGGGCATTCTTTGGGCTTTCTTTGGGCTTTCTTTCCCCTTTCTTTGGGCTTTCTTTGGGCTTTCTTTGAGCTTCCTTTGGGCTTACTTTGGGCTTTCTTTGGGCTTTCTTTCGGCTTTCTTTGGGCTTTCTTTCCCCTTTCTTTGGGCTTTCTTTCCCCTTTCTTTGGGCTTTCTTTGGGCTTTCTTTGGGCTTTGTTTGGACTTTCTTTGGGCTTTCTTTACCCTTTCTTTGGGCTTTCTTTGGGCTTTCTTTCCCGTTTCTTTGGGCTTTCTTTGGGCTTTCTTTGGGCTTTCTTTGGGCTTTCTTTCCCCTTTCTTTGGGCTTTCTTTTGGCTTTCTTTCTCCTTTCTTTAGGCTTTCGTTGGGCTTTTTTGGGCTTTCTTTCCCCTTTCTTTGGGCTTTCTTTGGCCTTTTTTCCCCTTTCTTTGGACTTTCTTTGGGCTTTCTTTCCCCTTTCTTTGGGCTTTCTTTGGGCTATCTTCCCCTTTCTTTCCCCTTTCTTTGGGCTTTCTTTCCCCTTTCTTTGGGCTTTCTTTGGGCTTTCTTTGGGCTTTCTTTCCCCTTTCTTTGGGCTTTCTTTCCCCTTTCTTTGGGCTTTCTTTCCCCTTTCTTTGGGCTTTCTTTCCCTTTCATTCTGCTTTCTTTGGGCTTTCTTTGGCCTTTCTTTCGGCTTTCCTTCCCCTTTCTTTGGGCTTTCTTTCCCCTTTCTTTGGCTTTCTTTCCCCTTTCTTTGGGCTTTCATTCCCCTTTCTTTGGGCTTTCTTTTGGCTTTCTTTGGGCTGTGTTTGGGCTCTCTTTGGGCTTTCTTTGGGCTTTATTTGGGCTTTCTTTCCCCTTTCTTTGGGCTTTCTTTCCCCTTTCTTTGGGCTTTCCTTGGGCTTCCTTTGGGCTTTCTTTGGGCTTTCTTTCCCCTTTCTTTTGGCTTTCTTTGCCCTTTCTTTGGGCTTTCTTTCCCCTTTCTTTGGGCTTTCTTTGGGCTTTCTTTCCCCTTTCCTTGGGCTTTCTTTGGGCTTTCTTTGAAATTTCCTTGGGCTTTCTTTCCCCTTTCTTGTGGCTTTCTTTGGGCTTTCTTTGGGCTTTCTTTCCCCTTTCTTTGGCTTTCTTTCCCCTTTCTTTGGGCTTTCTTTCCCCTTTCTTTGGGCTTTCTTTCCCCTTTCTTTGGGCTTTCTTTGGGCTTTCTTTCCCCTTTCTTTGGGCTTTCTTTGGGCTTTCTTTGGGCTTTCTTTCCCCTTTCTTTGGGCTTTCTTTCCCCTTTCTTTGGGCTTTCTTTCCCCTTTCTTTGGGCTTTCTTTCCCCTTTCTTTGGGCTTTCTTTCCCCTTTCCTTGAGCTTTCTTTCCCCTTTCTTTGGGATTTCTTTCCCCTTTCTTTGGGCTTTCTTTCCCCTTTCTTTCCCCTTTATTTGGGCTTTCTTTGGGCTTTCTTTGGGCTGTCTTTGGGCTTTCTTTGGGCTTTCTTTCCCCTTTCTTTGGGCTTTCCTTGGGCTTCCTTTGGGCTTTCTTTGGGCTTTCTTAACCCTTTCTTTCCCCTTTCTTTGGGCTTTCCTTGGGCTTCCTTTGGGCTTTCTTTGGGCTTTCTTTGGGCTTTCTTTGGGATTTCTTTGGGATTTCTTTGGGCTTTCTTTCCCCTTTCTTTGGGCTTTCTTTCCCCTTTCTTGGGGCTTTCTTAGGGCTTTCTTTCCCCTTTCTTTGGGCTTTCTTTGCCCTTTCTTTGGGCTTTCTTTGCCATTTCTTTGGGCTTTCTTTGCCCTTTCTTTGGGCTTTCTTTGCCCTTTCTTAGTGCTTACTTTCCCCTTTCTTTGGGCTTTCTTTGGGCTTTCTCTCCCATTTCTTTGGGCTTTCTTTCCCTTTTCTTTGGGCTTTCTTTCCCCTTTCTTTGGGCTTTCTTTCCCCTTTCTTTGGGCTTTCTTTGGGCTTTCTTTCCCCTTTCTTTGGGCTTTCTTTCCCCTTTCTTTGGGCTTTCTTTGGGCTTTCTTTCTCCTTTATTTTCCCTTTCTTTGGGCTTTCTTTCCCCTTTCTTTGGGCTTTCTTTGGGCTTTCCTTGGGCTTTCTTTCCCCTTTCTTGTGGCTTTCTTTTGGCTTTCTTTGGGCTTTCTTTGCCCTTTCTTTGGGCTTTCTTTGGCCTTTCTTTGGGCTTTCTTGGGCTTTCGATGGGCTTTCTCTGGGCTTTCTTTGGGCTTTATTTGGGCTTTCTTTGGGCTTCTTTCCCCTTTCTTTGGGCTTTCTTTGGGCTTTCTTTCCCCTTTCTTTGGCCTTTCTTTCCTCTTTCTTTGGGCTTTCTTTGGCCTTTCTTTGGCCTTTCTTTGGCCTTTCTTTGGGCTTTCTTCGGGCTTTCTTTCCCCTTTCTTTGGGCTTTCTTTCCCCTTTCTTTGGGCTTTCTTTCCCCTTTCTTTGTGCTTTCTTTCCCCTTCCTTTGGGCTTTCTTTGGGCTTTCTTTGGGCTTTCTTTGGGCTTTCTTTGGGCTTTCCTTCCCCTTTCTTTGGGCTTTCTTTTGGCTTTCTTTGGGCTTTCTATGGCCTTTCTATGGCCTTTCTCTGGGCTTTCTTTGGGCTTTCTTTGGGCTTTCTTTGGGCTTCTTTCCCCTTTCTTTGGGCTTTCTTTGGGCTTTCTTTCCCCTTTCTTTGGGCTTTCTTTCCCCTTTCTTTGGGCTTTCTTTGGGCTTTCTTTGGGCTTATTTCTATGGGCTTTCTCTGGGCTTTCTTTGGGCTTTATTTGGGCTTTCTTTGGGCTTTCTTTCCCCTTTCTTTGTGCTTTCTTTCCCCTTTCTTTGGGCTTTCTTTCCTCTTTCTTTGGGCTTTCTTTCCACTTTCTTTGGGCTTTCTTTCCCCTTTCTTTGGGCTTTCTTTGGGCTTTCTTTCCCCTTTCTTTGGGCTTTCTTTGGGCTTTCTTTCCCCTTTCTTTGGGCTTTCTTTGGGTTTTCTTTCCCTTTTCCTTGGGCTTTCTTTGGGCTTTCTTTCCCCTTTGTTTGGGCTTTCTTTGGGCTTTCTTTGGGCTTTCTTTGTGCTTTCTTTGGGCTTTCCTTGGGCTTTCTTTGGGCTTTTTTTGGGCTTTCTTTCCCCTTTCTTTGGGCTTTCTTTCCCCTTTCTTGTGGCTTTCTTGTGGCTTTCTTTGGGCTTTCTTTCCCCTTTCTTTGGGCTTTCTTTGGCCTTTCTTTGGGCTTTCTTTGGGCTTTCTATGGGCTTTCTCTGGGCTTTCTTTGGGCTTTATTTGGGCTTTCTTTGGGCTTCTTTCCCCTTTCTTTGGGCTTTTTTTGGGCTTTCTTTCCCCTTTCTTTGGGCTTTCTTTCCCCTTTCTTGTGGCTTTCTTGTGGCTTTCTTTGGGCTTTCTTTCCCCTTTCTTTGGGCTTTCTTTGGCCTTTCTTTGGGCTTTCTTTGGGCTTTCTATGGGCTTTCTCTGGGCTTTCTTTGGGCTTTATTTGGGCTTTCTTTGGGCTTCTTTCCCCTTTCTTTGGGCTTTCTTTGGGCTTTCTTTCCCCTTTCTTTGGGCTTTCTTTGGGCTTTCTTTGGGCTTTCCTTGGGCTTCCTTTGGGCTTTCTTTGGGCTTTCTTTGGGCTTTCTTTGGGCTTTCTTTGGGCTTTCTTTCCCCTTTCTTTGGGCTTTCTTTCCCCTTTCTTGGGGCTTTCTTTGGGCTTTCTTTGGGCTTTCTTTCCCCTTTCTTTGGGCTTTCTTTCCCCTTTCTTTGGGCTTTCTTTGGGCTTTCTTTGGGCTTTCTTTGGGCTTTCTTTGGGCTTTCCTTCCCCTTTCTTTGGGCTTTCTTTGGGCTTTCTTTGGGCTTTCTTTGGGCTTTCTTTGGGCTTTCTTTGGGCTTTCTTTCCCCTTTCTTTGGGCTTTCTTTTGGCTTTCTTTCTCCTTTCTTTAGGCTTTCGTTGGGCTTTTTTGGGCTTTCTTTCCCCTTTCTTTGGGCTTTCTTTGGCCTTTTTTCCCCTTTCTTTGGACTTTCTTTGGGCTTTCTTTCCCCTTTCTTTGGACTTTCTTTGGGCTTTCTTTCCCCTTTCTTTGGGCTTTCTTTGGGCTATCTTCCCCTTTCTTTCCCCTTTCTTTGGGCTTTCTTTCCCCTTTCTTTGGGCTTTCTTTGGGCTTTCTTTGGGCTTTCTTTCCCCTTTCTTTGGGCTTTCTTTCCCCTTTCTTTGGGCTTTCTTTCCCCTTTCTTTGGGCTTTCTTTCCCTTTCATTCTGCTTTCTTTGGGCTTTCTTTGGCCTTTCTTTCGGCTTTCCTTCCCCTTTCTTTGGGCTTTCTTTCCCCTTTCTTTGGCTTTCTTTCCCCTTTCTTTGGGCTTTCATTCCCCTTTCTTTGGGCTTTCTTTTGGCTTTCTTTGGGCTGTGTTTGGGCTCTCTTTGGGCTTTCTTTGGGCTTTATTTGGGCTTTCTTTCCCCTTTCTTTGGGCTTTCTTTCCCCTTTCTTTGGGCTTTCCTTGGGCTTCCTTTGGGCTTTCTTTGGGCTTTCTTTCCCCTTTCTTTTGGCTTTCTTTGCCCTTTCTTTGGGCTTTCTTTCCCCTTTCTTTGGGCTTTCTTTGGGCTTTCTTTCCCCTTTCCTTGGGCTTTCTTTGGGCTTTCTTTGAAATTTCCTTGGGCTTTCTTTCCCCTTTCTTGTGGCTTTCTTTGGGCTTTCTTTGGGCTTTCTTTCCCCTTTCTTTGGGCTTTCTTTCCCCTTTCTTTGGGCTTTCTTTCCCCTTTCTTTGGGCTTTCTTTCCCCTTTCTTTGGGCTTTCTTTGGGCTTTCTTTCCCCTTTCTTTGGGCTTTCTTTGGGCTTTCTTTGGGCTTTCTTTCCCCTTTCTTTGGGCTTTCTTTCCCCTTTCTTTGGGCTTTCTTTCCCCTTTCTTTGGGCTTTCTTTCCCCTTTCTTTGGGCTTTCTTTCCCCTTTCCTTGAGCTTTCTTTCCCCTTTCTTTGGGATTTCTTTCCCCTTTCTTTGGGCTTTCTTTCCCCTTTCTTTCCCCTTTATTTGGGCTTTCTTTGGGCTTTCTTTGGGCTGTCTTTGGGCTTTCTTTGGGCTTTCTTTCCCCTTTCTTTGGGCTTTCCTTGGGCTTCCTTTGGGCTTTCTTTGGGCTTTCTTAACCCTTTCTTTCCCCTTTCTTTGGGCTTTCCTTGGGCTTCCTTTGGGCTTTCTTTGGGCTTTCTTTGGGCTTTCTTTGGGATTTCTTTGGGATTTCTTTGGGCTTTCTTTCCCCTTTCTTTGGGCTTTCTTTCCCCTTTCTTGGGGCTTTCTTAGGGCTTTCTTTCCCCTTTCTTTGGGCTTTCTTTGCCCTTTCTTTGGGCTTTCTTTGCCATTTCTTTGGGCTTTCTTTGCCCTTTCTTTGGGCTTTCTTTGCCCTTTCTTAGTGCTTACTTTCCCCTTTCTTTGGGCTTTCTTTGGGCTTTCTCTCCCATTTCTTTGGGCTTTCTTTCCCTTTTCTTTGGGCTTTCTTTCCCCTTTCTTTGGGCTTTCTTTCCCCTTTCTTTGGGCTTTCTTTGGGCTTTCTTTCCCCTTTCTTTGGGCTTTCTTTCCCCTTTCTTTGGGCTTTCTTTGGGCTTTCTTTCTCCTTTATTTTCCCTTTCTTTGGGCTTTCTTTCCCCTTTCTTTGCGCTTTCTTTGGGCTTTCCTTGGGCTTTCTTTCCCCTTTCTTGTGGCTTTCTTTTGGCTTTCTTTGGGCTTTCTTTGCCCTTTCTTTGGGCTTTCTTTGGCCTTTCTTTGGGCTTTCTTGGGCTTTCGATGG
This sequence comes from Columba livia, assembly GCF_036013475.1. NCBI lineage: Eukaryota > Metazoa > Chordata > Aves > Columbiformes > Columbidae > Columba > Columba livia. The sequence goes on along the minus strand of NW_027043358.1, from coordinate 14,597 downwards.
GCTTTCTCTGGGCTTTCTTTGGGCTTTATTTGGGCTTTCTTTGGGCTTCTTTCCCCTTTCTTTGGGCTTTCTTTGGGCTTTCTTTCCCCTTTCTTTGGCCTTTCTTTCCTCTTTCTTTGGGCTTTCTTTGGCCTTTCTTTGGCCTTTCTTTGGCCTTTCTTTGGGCTTTCTTCGGGCTTTCTTTCCCCTTTCTTTGGGCTTTCTTTCCCCTTTCTTTGGGCTTTCTTTCCCCTTCCTTTGGGCTTTCTTTGGGCTTTCTTTGGGCTTTCTTTGGGCTTTCTTTGGGCTTTCCTTCCCCTTTCTTTGGGCTTTCTTTTGGCTTTCTTTGGGCTTTCTATGGCCTTTCTATGGCCTTTCTCTGGGCTTTCTTTGGGCTTTCTTTGGGCTTTCTTTGGGCTTCTTTCCCCTTTCTTTGGGCTTTCTTTGGGCTTTCTTTCCCCTTTCTTTGGGCTTTCTTTCCCCTTTCTTTGGGCTTTCTTTGGGCTTTCTTTGGGCTTATTTCTATGGGCTTTCTCTGGGCTTTCTTTGGGCTTTATTTGGGCTTTCTTTGGGCTTTCTTTCCCCTTTCTTTGTGCTTTCTTTCCCCTTTCTTTGGGCTTTCTTTCCTCTTTCTTTGGGCTTTCTTTCCACTTTCTTTGGGCTTTCTTTCCCCTTTCTTTGGGCTTTCTTTGGGCTTTCTTTCCCCTTTCTTTGGGCTTTCTTTGGGCTTTCTTTCCCCTTTCTTTGGGCTTTCTTTGGGTTTTCTTTCCCTTTTCCTTGGGCTTTCTTTGGGCTTTCTTTCCCCTTTGTTTGGGCTTTCTTTGGGCTTTCTTTGGGCTTTCTTTGTGCTTTCTTTGGGCTTTCCTTGGGCTTTCTTTGGGCTTTTTTTGGGCTTTCTTTCCCCTTTCTTTGGGCTTTCTTTCCCCTTTCTTGTGGCTTTCTTGTGGCTTTCTTTGGGCTTTCTTTCCCCTTTCTTTGGGCTTTCTTTGGCCTTTCTTTGGGCTTTCTTTGGGCTTTCTATGGGCTTTCTCTGGGCTTTCTTTGGGCTTTCTTTGCCCTTTCTAAGGGCTTACTTTCCCCTTTCTTTGGGCTTTCTTTGGGCTTTCTTTCTCTTTCTTTGGGCTTTCTTTCCCCTTTCTTTGGGCTTTCTTTCCCCTTTCTTTGGGCTTCTTTCTCGTTTCTTTGGGCTTTCTTTGGGCTTTCTTTCCCATTTCTTTGGGCTTTCTTTCCCCTTTCTTTGGGCTTTCTTTCCCCTTTCTTTGGGCTTTCTTTGGGCTTTCTTTCTCCTTTATTTTCCCTTTCTTTGGGCTTTCTTTCCCCTTTCTTTGGGCTTTCTTTGGCCTTTCTTTCCCCTTTCCTTGGGCTTTCTTTGGGCTTTCTTTGAAATTTCCTTGGGCTTTCTTTCCCCTTTCTTTGGGCTTTCTTTCCCCTTTCTTGTGGCTTTCTTTGGGCTTTCTTTGGGCTTTCTTTCCCCTTTCTTTGGGCTTTCTTTCCCCTTTCTTTGGCCTTTCTTTGGCCTTTCTTTGGGCTTTCTTTGGGCTTTCTATGGGCTTTCTCTGGGCTTTCTTTGGGCTTTATTTGGGCTTTCTTTATGCTTTCTTTCCCCTTTCTTTGGGCTTTCTTTCCCCTTTCTTTGGGCTTTCTTTCCCCTTTCTTTGGGCTTTCTTTCCCCTTTCTTTGGGCTTTCTTTCCCCTTTCTTTGTGCTTTCTTTCCCCTTTCTTTGGGCTTTCTTTCCTCTTTCTTTGGGCTTTCTTTGGGCTTTCTTTCCCCTTTCTTTGGGCTTTCTTTCCCCTTTCTTTGGGCTTTCTTTGGGCTTTCTTTCCCCTTTCTTTGGGCTTTCTTTGGGCTTTCTTTCCCCTTTCTTTGGGCTTTCTTTGGGCTTTCTTTCCCTTTTCCTTGGGCTTTCTTTGGGCTTTCTTTCCCCTTTGTTTGGGCTTTCTTTGGGCTTTCTTTACCCTTTCTTTGGGCTTTCTTTCCCCTTTCTTTGGGCTTTCTTTGGGCTTTCTTTCTCCTTTATTTTCCCTTTCTTTGGGCTTTCTTTCCCCTTTCTTTGGGCTTTCTTTGGGCTTTCCTTGGGCTTTCTTTCCCCTTTCTTGTGGCTTTCTTTTGGCTTTCTTTGGGCTTTCTTTGCCCTTTCTTTGGGCTTTCTTTGGCCTTTCTTTGGGCTTTCTTGGGCTTTCGATGGGCTTTCTCTGGGCTTTCTTTGGGCTTTATTTGGGCTTTCTTTGGGCTTCTTTCCCCTTTCTTTGGGCTTTCTTTGGGCTTTCTTTCCCCTTTCTTTGGCCTTTCTTTCCTCTTTCTTTGGGCTTTCTTTGGCCTTTCTTTGGCCTTTCTTTGGCCTTTCTTTGGGCTTTCTTCGGGCTTTCTTTCCCCTTTCTTTGGGCTTTCTTTCCCCTTTCTTTGGGCTTTCTTTCCCCTTCCTTTGGGCTTTCTTTGGGCTTTCTTTGGGCTTTCTTTGGGCTTTCTTTGGGCTTTCCTTCCCCTTTCTTTGGGCTTTCTTTGGGCTTTCTTTGGGCTTTCTATGGCCTTTCTATGGCCTTTCTCTGGGCTTTCTTTGGGCTTTCTTTGGGCTTTCTTTGGGCTTCTTTCCCCTTTCTTTGGGCTTTCTTTGGGCTTTCTTTCCCCTTTCTTTGGGCTTTCTTTGGGCTTTCTTTGGGCTTTCTTTGGGCTTTCTTTGGGCTTTCTTTGGGCTTTCTTTGGGCTTTCTTTGGGATTTCTTTGGGCTGTCTTTGGGCTTTCTTTGGGATTTCTTTGGACTTTCTTTCCCCTTTCTTTGGGCATTCTTTGGGCTTTCTTTGGGCTTTCTTTCCCCTTTCTTTGGGCTTTCTTTGGGCTTTCTTTGAGCTTCCTTTGGGCTTACTTTGGGCTTTCTTTGGGCTTTCTTTCGGCTTTCTTTGGGCTTTCTTTCCCCTTTCTTTGGGCTTTCTTTCCCCTTTCTTTGGGCTTTCTTTGGGCTTTCTTTGGGCTTTGTTTGGACTTTCTTTGGGCTTTCTTTACCCTTTCTTTGGGCTTTCTTTGGGCTTTCTTTCCCGTTTCTTTGGGCTTTCTTTGGGCTTTCTTTGGGCTTTCTTTGGGCTTTCTTTCCCCTTTCTTTGGGCTTTCTTTTGGCTTTCTTTCTCCTTTCTTTAGGCTTTCGTTGGGCTTTTTTGGGCTTTCTTTCCCCTTTCTTTGGGCTTTCTTTGGCCTTTTTTCCCCTTTCTTTGGACTTTCTTTGGGCTTTCTTTCCCCTTTCTTTGGGCTTTCTTTGGGCTATCTTCCCCTTTCTTTCCCCTTTCTTTGGGCTTTCTTTCCCCTTTCTTTGGGCTTTCTTTGGGCTTTCTTTGGGCTTTCTTTCCCCTTTCTTTGGGCTTTCTTTCCCCTTTCTTTGGGCTTTCTTTCCCCTTTCTTTGGGCTTTCTTTCCCTTTCATTCTGCTTTCTTTGGGCTTTCTTTGGCCTTTCTTTCGGCTTTCCTTCCCCTTTCTTTGGGCTTTCTTTCCCCTTTCTTTGGCTTTCTTTCCCCTTTCTTTGGGCTTTCATTCCCCTTTCTTTGGGCTTTCTTTTGGCTTTCTTTGGGCTGTGTTTGGGCTCTCTTTGGGCTTTCTTTGGGCTTTATTTGGGCTTTCTTTCCCCTTTCTTTGGGCTTTCTTTCCCCTTTCTTTGGGCTTTCCTTGGGCTTCCTTTGGGCTTTCTTTGGGCTTTCTTTCCCCTTTCTTTTGGCTTTCTTTGCCCTTTCTTTGGGCTTTCTTTCCCCTTTCTTTGGGCTTTCTTTGGGCTTTCTTTCCCCTTTCCTTGGGCTTTCTTTGGGCTTTCTTTGAAATTTCCTTGGGCTTTCTTTCCCCTTTCTTGTGGCTTTCTTTGGGCTTTCTTTGGGCTTTCTTTCCCCTTTCTTTGGCTTTCTTTCCCCTTTCTTTGGGCTTTCTTTCCCCTTTCTTTGGGCTTTCTTTCCCCTTTCTTTGGGCTTTCTTTGGGCTTTCTTTCCCCTTTCTTTGGGCTTTCTTTGGGCTTTCTTTGGGCTTTCTTTCCCCTTTCTTTGGGCTTTCTTTCCCCTTTCTTTGGGCTTTCTTTCCCCTTTCTTTGGGCTTTCTTTCCCCTTTCTTTGGGCTTTCTTTCCCCTTTCCTTGAGCTTTCTTTCCCCTTTCTTTGGGATTTCTTTCCCCTTTCTTTGGGCTTTCTTTCCCCTTTCTTTCCCCTTTATTTGGGCTTTCTTTGGGCTTTCTTTGGGCTGTCTTTGGGCTTTCTTTGGGCTTTCTTTCCCCTTTCTTTGGGCTTTCCTTGGGCTTCCTTTGGGCTTTCTTTGGGCTTTCTTAACCCTTTCTTTCCCCTTTCTTTGGGCTTTCCTTGGGCTTCCTTTGGGCTTTCTTTGGGCTTTCTTTGGGCTTTCTTTGGGATTTCTTTGGGATTTCTTTGGGCTTTCTTTCCCCTTTCTTTGGGCTTTCTTTCCCCTTTCTTGGGGCTTTCTTAGGGCTTTCTTTCCCCTTTCTTTGGGCTTTCTTTGCCCTTTCTTTGGGCTTTCTTTGCCATTTCTTTGGGCTTTCTTTGCCCTTTCTTTGGGCTTTCTTTGCCCTTTCTTAGTGCTTACTTTCCCCTTTCTTTGGGCTTTCTTTGGGCTTTCTCTCCCATTTCTTTGGGCTTTCTTTCCCTTTTCTTTGGGCTTTCTTTCCCCTTTCTTTGGGCTTTCTTTCCCCTTTCTTTGGGCTTTCTTTGGGCTTTCTTTCCCCTTTCTTTGGGCTTTCTTTCCCCTTTCTTTGGGCTTTCTTTGGGCTTTCTTTCTCCTTTATTTTCCCTTTCTTTGGGCTTTCTTTCCCCTTTCTTTGGGCTTTCTTTGGGCTTTCCTTGGGCTTTCTTTCCCCTTTCTTGTGGCTTTCTTTTGGCTTTCTTTGGGCTTTCTTTGCCCTTTCTTTGGGCTTTCTTTGGCCTTTCTTTGGGCTTTCTTGGGCTTTCGATGGGCTTTCTCTGGGCTTTCTTTGGGCTTTATTTGGGCTTTCTTTGGGCTTCTTTCCCCTTTCTTTGGGCTTTCTTTGGGCTTTCTTTCCCCTTTCTTTGGCCTTTCTTTCCTCTTTCTTTGGGCTTTCTTTGGCCTTTCTTTGGCCTTTCTTTGGCCTTTCTTTGGGCTTTCTTCGGGCTTTCTTTCCCCTTTCTTTGGGCTTTCTTTCCCCTTTCTTTGGGCTTTCTTTCCCCTTCCTTTGGGCTTTCTTTGGGCTTTCTTTGGGCTTTCTTTGGGCTTTCTTTGGGCTTTCCTTCCCCTTTCTTTGGGCTTTCTTTTGGCTTTCTTTGGGCTTTCTATGGCCTTTCTATGGCCTTTCTCTGGGCTTTCTTTGGGCTTTCTTTGGGCTTTCTTTGGGCTTCTTTCCCCTTTCTTTGGGCTTTCTTTGGGCTTTCTTTCCCCTTTCTTTGGGCTTTCTTTCCCCTTTCTTTGGGCTTTCTTTGGGCTTTCTTTGGGCTTATTTCTATGGGCTTTCTCTGGGCTTTCTTTGGGCTTTATTTGGGCTTTCTTTGGGCTTTCTTTCCCCTTTCTTTGTGCTTTCTTTCCCCTTTCTTTGGGCTTTCTTTCCTCTTTCTTTGGGCTTTCTTTCCACTTTCTTTGGGCTTTCTTTCCCCTTTCTTTGGGCTTTCTTTGGGCTTTCTTTCCCCTTTCTTTGGGCTTTCTTTGGGCTTTCTTTCCCCTTTCTTTGGGCTTTCTTTGGGTTTTCTTTCCCTTTTCCTTGGGCTTTCTTTGGGCTTTCTTTCCCCTTTGTTTGGGCTTTCTTTGGGCTTTCTTTGGGCTTTCTTTGTGCTTTCTTTGGGCTTTCCTTGGGCTTTCTTTGGGCTTTTTTTGGGCTTTCTTTCCCCTTTCTTTGGGCTTTCTTTCCCCTTTCTTGTGGCTTTCTTGTGGCTTTCTTTGGGCTTTCTTTCCCCTTTCTTTGGGCTTTCTTTGGCCTTTCTTTGGGCTTTCTTTGGGCTTTCTATGGGCTTTCTCTGGGCTTTCTTTGGGCTTTATTTGGGCTTTCTTTGGGCTTCTTTCCCCTTTCTTTGGGCTTTTTTTGGGCTTTCTTTCCCCTTTCTTTGGGCTTTCTTTCCCCTTTCTTGTGGCTTTCTTGTGGCTTTCTTTGGGCTTTCTTTCCCCTTTCTTTGGGCTTTCTTTGGCCTTTCTTTGGGCTTTCTTTGGGCTTTCTATGGGCTTTCTCTGGGCTTTCTTTGGGCTTTATTTGGGCTTTCTTTGGGCTTCTTTCCCCTTTCTTTGGGCTTTCTTTGGGCTTTCTTTCCCCTTTCTTTGGGCTTTCTTTGGGCTTTCTTTGGGCTTTCCTTGGGCTTCCTTTGGGCTTTCTTTGGGCTTTCTTTGGGCTTTCTTTGGGCTTTCTTTGGGCTTTCTTTCCCCTTTCTTTGGGCTTTCTTTCCCCTTTCTTGGGGCTTTCTTTGGGCTTTCTTTGGGCTTTCTTTCCCCTTTCTTTGGGCTTTCTTTCCCCTTTCTTTGGGCTTTCTTTGGGCTTTCTTTGGGCTTTCTTTGGGCTTTCTTTGGGCTTTCCTTCCCCTTTCTTTGGGCTTTCTTTGGGCTTTCTTTGGGCTTTCTTTGGGCTTTCTTTGGGCTTTCTTTGGGCTTTCTTTCCCCTTTCTTTGGGCTTTCTTTTGGCTTTCTTTCTCCTTTCTTTAGGCTTTCGTTGGGCTTTTTTGGGCTTTCTTTCCCCTTTCTTTGGGCTTTCTTTGGCCTTTTTTCCCCTTTCTTTGGACTTTCTTTGGGCTTTCTTTCCCCTTTCTTTGGGCTTTCTTTGGGCTATCTTCCCCTTTCTTTCCCCTTTCTTTGGGCTTTCTTTCCCCTTTCTTTGGGCTTTCTTTGGGCTTTCTTTGGGCTTTCTTTCCCCTTTCTTTGGGCTTTCTTTCCCCTTTCTTTGGGCTTTCTTTCCCCTTTCTTTGGGCTTTCTTTCCCTTTCATTCTGCTTTCTTTGGGCTTTCTTTGGCCTTTCTTTCGGCTTTCCTTCCCCTTTCTTTGGGCTTTCTTTCCCCTTTCTTTGGCTTTCTTTCCCCTTTCTTTGGGCTTTCATTCCCCTTTCTTTGGGCTTTCTTTTGGCTTTCTTTGGGCTGTGTTTGGGCTCTCTTTGGGCTTTCTTTGGGCTTTATTTGGGCTTTCTTTCCCCTTTCTTTGGGCTTTCTTTCCCCTTTCTTTGGGCTTTCCTTGGGCTTCCTTTGGGCTTTCTTTGGGCTTTCTTTCCCCTTTCTTTTGGCTTTCTTTGCCCTTTCTTTGGGCTTTCTTTCCCCTTTCTTTGGGCTTTCTTTGGGCTTTCTTTCCCCTTTCCTTGGGCTTTCTTTGGGCTTTCTTTGAAATTTCCTTGGGCTTTCTTTCCCCTTTCTTGTGGCTTTCTTTGGGCTTTCTTTCCCCTTTCTTTCCCCTTTCTTTGGGCTTTCTTTCCCCTTTCTTTGGGCTTTCTTTCCCCTTTCTTTGGGCTTTCTTTCCCCTTTCTTTGGGCTTTCTTTGGGCTTTCTTTCCCCTTTCTTTGGGCTTTCTTTGGGCTTTCTTTGGGCTTTCTTTCCCCTTTCTTTGGGCTTTCTTTCCCCTTTCTTTGGGCTTTCTTTCCCCTTTCTTTGGGCTTTCTTTCCCCTTTCTTTGGGCTTTCTTTCCCCTTTCCTTGAGCTTTCTTTCCCCTTTCTTTGGGATTTCTTTCCCCTTTCTTTGGGCTTTCTTTCCCCTTTCTTTCCCCTTTATTTGGGCTTTCTTTGGGCTTTCTTTGGGCTGTCTTTGGGCTTTCTTTGGGCTTTCTTTCCCCTTTCTTTGGGCTTTCCTTGGGCTTCCTTTGGGCTTTCTTTGGGCTTTCTTAACCCTTTCTTTCCCCTTTCTTTGGGCTTTCCTTGGGCTTCCTTTGGGCTTTCTTTGGGCTTTCTTTGGGCTTTCTTTGGGATTTCTTTGGGATTTCTTTGGGCTTTCTTTCCCCTTTCTTTGGGCTTTCTTTCCCCTTTCTTGGGGCTTTCTTAGGGCTTTCTTTCCCCTTTCTTTGGGCTTTCTTTGCCCTTTCTTTGGGCTTTCTTTGCCATTTCTTTGGGCTTTCTTTGCCCTTTCTTTGGGCTTTCTTTGCCCTTTCTTAGTGCTTACTTTCCCCTTTCTTTGGGCTTTCTTTGGGCTTTCTCTCCCATTTCTTTGGGCTTTCTTTCCCTTTTCTTTGGGCTTTCTTTCCCCTTTCTTTGGGCTTTCTTTCCCCTTTCTTTGGGCTTTCTTTGGGCTTTCTTTCCCCTTTCTTTGGGCTTTCTTTCCCCTTTCTTTGGGCTTTCTTTGGGCTTTCTTTCTCCTTTATTTTCCCTTTCTTTGGGCTTTCTTTCCCCTTTCTTTGGGCTTTCTTTGGGCTTTCCTTGGGCTTTCTTTCCCCTTTCTTGTGGCTTTCTTTTGGCTTTCTTTGGGCTTTCTTTGCCCTTTCTTTGGGCTTTCTTTGGCCTTTCTTTGGGCTTTCTTGGGCTTTCGATGGGCTTTCTCTGGGCTTTCTTTGGGCTTTATTTGGGCTTTCTTTGGGCTTCTTTCCCCTTTCTTTGGGCTTTCTTTGGGCTTTCTTTCCCCTTTCTTTGGCCTTTCTTTCCTCTTTCTTTGGGCTTTCTTTGGCCTTTCTTTGGCCTTTCTTTGGCCTTTCTTTGGGCTTTCTTCGGGCTTTCTTTCCCCTTTCTTTGGGCTTTCTTTCCCCTTTCTTTGGGCTTTCTTTCCCCTTCCTTTGGGCTTTCTTTGGGCTTTCTTTGGGCTTTCTTTGGGCTTTCTTTGGGCTTTCCTTCCCCTTTCTTTGGGCTTTCTTTTGGCTTTCTTTGGGCTTTCTATGGCCTTTCTATGGCCTTTCTCTGGGCTTTCTTTGGGCTTTCTTTGGGCTTTCTTTGGGCTTCTTTCCCCTTTCTTTGGGCTTTCTTTGGGCTTTCTTTCCCCTTTCTTTGGGCTTTCTTTCCCCTTTCTTTGGGCTTTCTTTGGGCTTTCTTTGGGCTTATTTCTATGGGCTTTCTCTGGGCTTTCTTTGGGCTTTATTTGGGCTTTCTTTGGGCTTTCTTTCCCCTTTCTTTGTGCTTTCTTTCCCCTTTCTTTGGGCTTTCTTTCCTCTTTCTTTGGGCTTTCTTTCCACTTTCTTTGGGCTTTCTTTCCCCTTTCTTTGGGCTTTCTTTGGGCTTTCTTTCCCCTTTCTTTGGGCTTTCTTTGGGCTTTCTTTCCCCTTTCTTTGGGCTTTCTTTGGGTTTTCTTTCCCTTTTCCTTGGGCTTTCTTTGGGCTTTCTTTCCCCTTTGTTTGGGCTTTCTTTGGGCTTTCTTTGGGCTTTCTTTGTGCTTTCTTTGGGCTTTCCTTGGGCTTTCTTTGGGCTTTTTTTGGGCTTTCTTTCCCCTTTCTTTGGGCTTTCTTTCCCCTTTCTTGTGGCTTTCTTGTGGCTTTCTTTGGGCTTTCTTTCCCCTTTCTTTGGGCTTTCTTTGGCCTTTCTTTGGGCTTTCTTTGGGCTTTCTATGGGCTTTCTCTGGGCTTTCTTTGGGCTTTATTTGGGCTTTCTTTGGGCTTCTTTCCCCTTTCTTTGGGCTTTTTTTGGGCTTTCTTTCCCCTTTCTTTGGGCTTTCTTTCCCCTTTCTTGTGGCTTTCTTGTGGCTTTCTTTGGGCTTTCTTTCCCCTTTCTTTGGGCTTTCTTTGGCCTTTCTTTGGGCTTTCTTTGGGCTTTCTATGGGCTTTCTCTGGGCTTTCTTTGGGCTTTATTTGGGCTTTCTTTGGGCTTCTTTCCCCTTTCTTTGGGCTTTCTTTGGGCTTTCTTTCCCCTTTCTTTGGGCTTTCTTTGGGCTTTCTTTGGGCTTTCCTTGGGCTTCCTTTGGGCTTTCTTTGGGCTTTCTTTGGGCTTTCTTTGGGCTTTCTTTGGGCTTTCTTTCCCCTTTCTTTGGGCTTTCTTTCCCCTTTCTTGGGGCTTTCTTTGGGCTTTCTTTGGGCTTTCTTTCCCCTTTCTTTGGGCTTTCTTTCCCCTTTCTTTGGGCTTTCTTTGGGCTTTCTTTGGGCTTTCTTTGGGCTTTCTTTGGGCTTTCCTTCCCCTTTCTTTGGGCTTTCTTTGGGCTTTCTTTGGGCTTTCTTTGGGCTTTCTTTGGGCTTTCTATGGGCTTTCTCTGGGCTTTCTTTGGGCTTTCTTTGGGCTTTCTTTGGGCTTCTTTCTCCTTTCTTTGGGCTTTCTTTGGGCTTTCTTTCCCCTTTCTTTGGGCTTTCCTTGGGCTTTCTTTGGGCTTTCTTTCCCCTTTCTTTGGGCTTTCTTTCCCCTTTCTTTGGGCTTTCTTTCCCCTTTCTTTGGGCTTTCTTTCCCCTTTCCGTGGGCTTTCTTTCCACTTTCTTTGGGCTTTCTTTCATCTTTCTTTGGGCTTTCTGGTGGCTTTCTTTACCCTTTCTTTCGGCTTTCTTTCCGCTTTCTTTGGGCTTTCTTTGGGCTTTCTTTCCCCTTTCTTTGGGCTTTCTTTGGGCTTTCTTTGTGCTTTCTTTGGGCTTTCTTTCCCCTTTCTTTGGGCATTCTTTGGGCTTTCTTTGGGCTTTCTTTCCCCTTTCTTTGGGCTTTCTTTGGGCTTTCTTTGAGCTTCCTTTGGGCTTACTTTGGGCTTTCTTTGGGCTTTCTTTCGGCTTTCTTTGGGCTTTCTTTCCCCTTTCTTTGGGCTTTCTTTCCCCTTTCTTTGGGCTTTCTTTGGGCTTTCTTTGGGCTTTGTTTGGACTTTCTTTGGGCTTTCTTTACCCTTTCTTTGGGCTTTCTTTGGGCTTTCTTTCCCCTTTCTTTGGGCTTTATTTGGGCTTTCTTTGGGCTTTCTTTATTCTTTCTTTCCCCTTTCTTTGGGCTTTCTTTTGGCTTTCTTTCTCCTTTCTTTAGGCTTTCGTTGGGCTTTCTTTGGGCTTTCTTTCCCCTTTCTTTGGGCTTTCTTTGGCCTTTCTTTCCCTTTTCTTTGGACTTTCTTTGGGCTTTCTTTCCCCTTTCTTTGGGCTTTCTTTGCGCTATCTTCCCCTTTCTTTCCCCTTTCTTTGGGCTTTCTTTCCCCTTTCTTTGGGCTTTCTTTGGGCTTTCTTTGGGCTTTCTTTCCCCTTTCTTTGGGCTTTCTTTCCCCTTTCTTTGGGCTTTCTTTCCCCTTTCTTTGGGCTTTCTTTCCCTTTCATTCTGCTTTCTTTGGGCTTTCTTTGGCCTTTCTTTGGCTTTCTTTCCCCTTTCTTTGGGATTTCTTTCCCCTTTCTTTGGGCTTTCTTTCCCCTTTCTTTGGGCTTTCTTTCCCCTTTCTTTGGGCTTTCTTTGGGCTGTGTTTGGTCTTTCTTTGGGCTTTCTTTGGGCTTTCTTTGGGCTTTCTTTCCCCTTTCTTTGGGCTTTCTTTGGGCTTTCTTTGGGCTTTCCTTGGGCTTCCTTTGGGCTTTCTTTGGGCTTTCTTTGGGCTTTCTTTGGGATTTCTTTGGGGTTTCTTTGGGCTTTCTTTCCCCTTTGTTTGGGCTTTCTTTCCCCTTTCTTTTGGCTTTCTTTGCCCTTTCTTTGGGCTTTCTTTGCCCTTTCTTTGGGCTTTCTTTGCCCTTTCTAAGGGCTTACTTTCCCCTTTCTTTGGGCTTTCTTTGGGCTTTCTTTCTCTTTCTTTGGGCTTTCTTTCCCCTTTCTTTGGGCTTTCTTTCCCCTTTCTTTGGGCTTCTTTCTCCTTTCTTTGGGCTTTCTTTGGGCTTTCTTTCCCATTTCTTTGGGCTTTCTTTCCCCTTTCTTTGGGCTTTCTTTCCCCTTTCTTTGGGCTTTCTTTGGGCTTTCTTTCTCCTTTATTTTCCCTTTCTTTGGGCTTTCTTTCCCCTTTCTTTGGGCTTTCTTTGGCCTTTCTTTCCCCTTTCCTTGGGCTTTCTTTGGGCTTTCTTTGAAATTTCCTTGGGCTTTCTTTCCCCTTTCTTTGGGCTTTCTTTCCCCTTTCTTGTGGCTTTCTTTGGGCTTTCTTTGGGCTTTCTTTCCCCTTTCTTTGGGCTTTCTTTCCCCTTTCTTTGGCCTTTCTTTGGCCTTTCTTTGGGCTTTCTTTGGGCTTTCTATGGGCTTTCTCTGGGCTTTCTTTGGGCTTTATTTGGGCTTTCTTTCTGCTTTCTTTCCCCTTTCTTTGGGCTTTCTTTCCCCTTTCTTTGGGCTTTCTTTCCCCTTTCTTTGGGCTTTCTTTCCACTTTCTTTGGGCTTTCTTTCCCCTTTCTTTGTGATTTCTTTCCCCTTTCTTTGGGCTTTCTTTCCTCTTTCTTTGGGCTTTCTTTGGGCTTTCTTTCCCCTTTCTTTGGGCTTTCTTTCCCCTTTCTTTGGGCTTTCTTTGGGCTTTCTTTCCCCTTTCTTTGGGCTTTCTTTGGGCTTTCTTTCCCCTTTCTTTGGGCTTTCTTTGGGCTTTCTTTCCCTTTTCCATGGGCTTTCTTTGGGCTTTCTTTCCCCTTTGTTTGGGCTTTCTTTGGGCTTTCTTTGGGCTTTCTTTGGGCTTTCTTTCGGCTTTCTTTGGGCTTTCCTTGGGCTTTCTTTGGGCTTTTTTTGGCCTTTCTTTGGGCTTTCTTTCCCCTTTCCTTGGGCTTTCTTTGGGCTTTCTTTCCCCTTTCTTTGGGCTTTCTTTCCCCTTTCTTGTGGCTTTCTTTGGGCTTTCTTTGGGCTTTCTTTCCCCTTTCTTTGGGCTTTCTTTCCCCTTTCTTTGGGCTTTCTTTCCCCGTTTCTTTGGGCTTTCTTTCCCCTTTCTTTGGGCTTTCTTGGGCTTTCTTTCCCCTTTCTTTGGGCTTTCTTTCCCCTTTCTTTGGGCTTTCTTTCCCCTTTCTTTGGGCTTTCTTTCCCCTTTCTTTGGGCTTTCTTTCCCCTTTCTTTGGGCTTTCTTTGGGCTTTCTTGGGCTTTCTTTCCCCTTTCTTGTGGCTTTCTTTTGGCTTTCTTTGGGCTTTCTTTGCCCTTTCTTTGGGCTTTCTTTGGCCTTTCTTTGGGCTTTCTTGGGCTTTCGATGGCTTTCTCTGGGCTTTCTTTGGGCTTTATTTGGGCTTTCTTTGGGCTTCTTTCCCCTTTCTTTGGGCTTTCTTTGGGCTTTCTTTCCCCTTTCTTTGGCCTTTCTTTCCTCTTTCTTTGGGCTTTCTTTGGGCTTTCTTTGGCCTTTCTTTGGGCTTTCTTCGGGCTTTCTTTGGGCTTTCTTTGGGCTTTCTTTCCCCTTTCTTTGGGCTTTCTTTCCCCTTCCTTTGGGCTTTCTTTGGGCTTTCTTTGGGCTTTCTTTGGGCTTTCTTTGGGCTTTCCTTCCCCTTTCTTTGGCTTTCTTTGGGCTTTCTTTGGGCTTTCTATGGCCTTTCTATGGCCTTTCTCTGGGCTTTCTTTGGGCTTACTTTGGGCTTTCTTTGGGCTTTCTTTCGGCTTTCTTTGGGCTTTCTTTCCCCTTTCTTTGGGCTTTCTTTCCCCTTTCTTTGGCTTTCTTTGGGCTTTCTTTGGGCTTTGTTTGGACTTTCTTTGGGCTTTCTTTACCCTTTCTTTGGGCTTTCTTTGGGCTTTCTTTCCCCTTTCTTTGGGCTTTATTTGGGCTTTCTTTGGGCTTTCTTTATTCTTTCTTTCCCTTTCTTTGGGCTTTCTTTTGGCTTTCTTTCTCCTTTCTTTAGGCTTTCGTTGGGCTTTCTTTGGGCTTTCTTTCCCCTTTCTTTGGGCTTCTTTGGCCTTTCTTTCCCCTTTCTTTGGACTTTCTTTGGGCTTTCTTTCCCCTTTCTTTGGGCTTTCTTTGCGCTATCTTCCCCTTTCTTTCCCTTTCTTTGGGCTTTCTTTCCCCTTTCTTTTGGCTTTCTTTGGGCTTTCTTTGGGCTTTCTTTCCCCTTTTCTTTGGGCTTTCTTTCCCCTTTCTTTGGGCTTTCTTTCCCCTTTCTTTGGCTTTCTTTCCCTTTCATTCTGCTTTCTTTGGGCTTTCTTTGGCCTTTCTTTGGCTTTCTTTCCCCTTTCTTTGGGATTTCTTTCCCCTTTCTTTGGGCTTTCTTTCCCCTTTCTTTGGGCTTTCTTTCCCCTTTCTTTGGGCTTTCTTTGGGCTGTGTTTGGTCTTTCTTTGGGCTTTCTTTGGGCTTTCTTTGGGCTTGCTTTCTCCCCTTTCTTTGGGCTTTCTATGGGCTTTCTTTGGGCTTTCCTTGGGCTTCCTTTGGGCTTTCTTTGGGCTTTCTTTGGGCTTTCTTTGGGATTTCTTTGGGGTTTCTTTGGGCTTTCTTTCCCCTTTGTTTGGGCTTTCTTTCCCCTTTCTTTTGGCTTTCTTTGCCCTTTCTTGGGCTTTCTTTGCCCTTTCTTTGGGCTTTCTTTGCCCTTTCTAAGGGCTTACTTTCCCCTTTCTTTGGGCTTTCTTTGGGCTTTCTTTCTCTTTCTTTGGGCTTTCTTTCCCCTTTCTTTGGGCTTTCTTTCCCCTTTCTTTGGGCTTCTTTCTCTTTCTTTGGGCTTTCTTGGGCTTTCTTTCCATTTCTTTGGGCTTTCTTTCCCCTTTCTTTGGGCTTTCTTTCCCCTTTCTTTGGGCTTTCTTTGGGCTTTCTTCTCCTTTATTTTCCCTTTCTTTGGGCTTTCTTTCCCCTTTCTTTGGGCTTTCTTGGCCTTTCTTTCCCCTTTCCTTGGGCTTTCTTTGGGCTTTCTTTGAAATTTCCTTGGGCTTTCTTTCCCCTTTCTTTGGGCTTTCTTTCCCCTTTCTTGTGGCTTTCTTTGGATTTCTTTGGGCTTTCTTTCCCCTTTCTTTGGGCTTTCTTTCC